>NW_028318740.1:60000-194104 GCF_062004578.1 Staurois parvus | reverse complement strand
CGTTGGAATGCAGTCACGTCCACAAAAGAACATATAAACCAAAGTCCCTTCTTAGTGATGAAATGCTGTGAAGAAGCAAATAAATAAAATACATATACATCAATTTACAACATTCATGTGTAGTGTCCCAAGTTGTGGTCCGCCTTTCCCAAAGATGGGGGATGCAGTGTCTTTGGGGCAAAGACAGCCGATACAAGAGTTCACGAGTCCTGGGAGATCCAATGGCATGGATGCTCTTGCAGATCTTCTACAGCTGCTTAGAGACTATAGGACATATAGGACCGGACTTCTCTTTCCTTAAAGGACTACTCTTGTTTACAGACAGCAGGATGATGATGACAAAAGGAAAGGGCATGAGCAGGCTTAATATGGTCTGAAATTCCAGTAACTGGAAAATATGGAAATCTGGAGAAAAAAAAATAATATAGGGGTTAGGATTAGACAGCAGTGCGAAAAAAAAGAAAAGGGGAACAAAATTAATGATTCTGTTGGAATCCACTGAGATTTTAAAGATTCAATACACTTTTATGACATGGCTACTACTATATGCTAGGTAAATGAAGCATGTTATAGTATATGAGTGGCAATGCATGTTATCAGCAGCAATGCATCTCCATGAACATCAACATGCATCATAAAGTATGCAAATACATCATGGTGCACGATGACATTCAATACAAAGGGCCCATTCTCTATCAAGTTGTGGCAATGCACATTACACGTGTTTGTGCGATGCAGTTCCATTCATTCTGAATCTCACCCCAGTTCTCCTTGCTAATAGATAGTATTGCATTGCTGTGCTATAGTGCGGTCCGCAACCGAGAATGGTACATACAGTATTTCAGGTGCACTGGCAACCCATTCATTTTTAATTTATGTAGGGAACATTAATACACATTATATCACATGTTAATGCAACTCAGTGGTGTAAATGGGCCCCAAGTGGATTGCAAGGCACCTTGAAGATGTGTATTGACATGCATTTTGATGCAATTCCATAAATATCAATAGAAGGTGCAGGGGGGGGGGGGGGGGGGGCATAGTAATGAACGCACCTTAAACTAAATGTTTTACCCCTCTTCCACTTTAAGCAAGCTGCTAGCAGGCTTTCAGCAAGATTTAAGAAGTTCTGAAGCCTGCTAGCAGCTTGTATAAAGTGGCCATCAGCACTACCATTAGAATCCAGCTGAGCTGAATTGTTTTAGGGTTGAATTAAGGGAAAGGAACAGCTAGTGGAAAGTGGGAAAAAAAACTTTAGCCAGGAGGAGGAGCAGCAGGACACACAAAAATCATTTCCAGTGATGGCATCCCACATTTTTCTCCTCCCTAACATTTCACTAAAGCTTTTATGAACGTTGTTGTACAGCCTAAACATTTTGTACCTTGATACATTCCTTGCATTAAAGGTAAAAAATGCTTAGGTTAAAGAATTGCACCCTCCCCCCCCTCGCTCAATCCAGAGCAGTGCTCATCTTCAATGACGGCTCTCTCCTCATCTCCCTGCTCTCACAGGCTTGGCTAGGAGCTGAGGAAGCCATTGGTTCCTGCTGCTGTCAGTCATATCCTGTGACGAAGGAGCTGGGTGGGGCCGTACCCCGCTACCTGTGTCAATCAACACAGGCAGTGTGGCTCAGGATCGAGCACCAGTGGCTTCCTTTGCTGGTGGTCCAATGGTGTGGTGGTGAGCAAGCAGCCGAAACGAAAACCATTGTAAGACTTTGCACACTTTCTGCATCTGAAATGTATTTAGCTGACTGAAAATTCGATTAATTGTGAAAATCCACCACCAAAGGAGATTAAATGAACTCACCAGAGCTAATGGCTGGTCAGATTATAAACCAGCAACAGCGCTTGTGCTCTGGGAGCAATGAACCCGATGTCCAAATAGATATGGTGATGTTTCAGACACTTCCAGATAATAATAATCACAGACAAACAACTTTGCAGCCCAAGCTCTTACGATGAACTTCTCCACTCTCTCATATCTCCATGAGAGCATGCAGTACACTCAGGGACAAAAAAGAGAACATAATGGTGCAATACGTTTTTTTCATTTATCTCTTTAATAAAAAAGGTATAAGGAAACTCACAAACAAGGTGTCCAACAGACACCAGCTTCAATCGCAAAAAAGGGGTGAGATACAATTACCGCTCACCGCAGATCTCTCCCATACAGCACAGAACAGCAAGGCTCTCTAACGTCCACATCATGTAGGTCACGGCCAACTGGTTTCGTCACACCGACGTCATCAAGGTACGTTATTTTTTTTTGGACACTAATTTATGTTTGGACACTATAATTATTTATTTAAAACACGAAATGTTTTTTTTTTTTTGGATGATGATATACACCTTTGTATAAGTTTGTTATTAGCGCATACCTTTTTAATTAGGATTATTGTTGCCAAAATTTATTTTGGGTGGGATATGCTACTGACACTTTGGTGTTTTTTGTAAATGGCACTTTTTTCTTTTTTAATTTGGTATTGAAAATTCAATTGTGTTTAAAAGTTAAAAAAAAATGCAATAAAAGAAGTATCATGAATATATAGGCCCCATGAGGCTTCTAACACAACTTTTTAATCGCAAAAGCAAGTCTGCATGCATGTCAATGAATAACCACATGGTGGGGCAGTAACATAAGAGCAATTTCCTACAGGAGATATTTATACACTTTCTTTTCCCTAACTTGAGTGAAATGCAAAACATGGAACATCTTTGGAACGTTAATGTCAAAGCCCCTGTTTGAGGTACATAAAAGAAAAGCCTCCAGCTGGTACAGATCAGTAACAGATAATGAGGGATGTCCGATTCATTAGCTATCAGCTCCAAACTGAGAGGCATTATAAAATACATTTGTGTGCTTGCTGGACCATTGCTGAATTCTAACCCACTTATTTATTTCAGGCACTTATATAGCGCTGTCAATTTACACTGCACTTTATATATATATTGTACATTCACATCAGACCCTAACCCTCAAGAGGTGTACAATCTAGGGTCCCTAACCCTCAAGGGGTGTACAATCTAAGGTCCCTAACTCACATTCATACATACACATACTAGGGACAATTTAGACAGGAGCCAATTAACCTACCAGCATGTCTTTGGAGTGTGGGAGGAAACCGGATTACCCAGAGGAAACTGCAGGCACAGGGAGAACATGCAAACTCCAGGCAGGTGGTGCCATGGTTGGGATTTGAACCAATGACCCTAGTACTGACAGGTGGAAGTGCTAACCATTTAGCCACTGTGCTGCCCTATAACTTTGGGTATGTTTTCCCATATATACACACATATAGTATTTGAAAAAGATAAGTGGGAGTGTGGGAGGAAACCAGATTACCCAGAGGAAACTGCAGGCACAGGGAGAACATGCAAACTCCAGGCAGGTGGTGCCATGGTTGGGATTTGAACCAATGACCCTAGTACTGACAGGCGGAAGTGCTAACCATTTAGCCACTGTGCTGCCCTATAACTTTGGGTATGTTTTCCCATATATACACACATATAGTATTTGAAAAAGATACAAGTATATATAGTTTGATGCTTTAGCCATGAATAAGCTAACATATAGAAAACAGTATATGGAATATTTTTTTTTTTTACTTGTATCTCATTTCTCTTTTTTTTTATTATTATTATATATTTTATTAATTTTCTTTAGAAAAAGGGACAATACAAAAACAATAATATCACATCAAATACATCAAATACACCCCCTTTTCCCCCATTTCCTCCCCCCCAATCCTCTCCACCCCCCCCCCCTTAAAAAAAAACCCATGTCCATTCCTGTCTTAACTTCTCTTTCCCTTTCTGTATACCAGCCTATTTCTATTTATTATCTATTTAATCATTTCAATTATCCAACTCAATTACCAAATTAGCCCATATTTTCCCCTGGTACCTTTTTCATAGGCTTTTTTGAGTTTGGACAAGGACACAGGGGCCCCTATGATCCCCTATTGCCCGGGGGCCCCATGAGTTGTCAGTCTGCCCCTGGTCTGGGTAGAAACACAGTTCAAACCAATAGACATCCAAGGCATGAACAGTCAGACAGAGGTTAGAGACAGACAAACTTGTTGATTCAGACTAAAAGGTCTAGCCTCACTTTAAACTCCACTAATAAGATCAGGTGTGCACAGCAGAGACCTGAGCTGCAGAGCTGAGTAACAACCAACAGATGGTAAAGGCTCAAGGCTGACCAGCAAAATTTTTACAATGCCAGTCCAAGTACTTCTTAATGGCAAGGTGAAATACTGCTGAAAGTCTGTCTAACACATGCCAGAACAGACTTTCCTTCAGGTATCCAGAAACCGGCACTCAAATCTCTCTTGCTGCACTCAAAATGTACTCTATTGCTCTGAGGAAAGGAGTTTTACTCCTGAAATGCGTTAGCACTTTACCCGAGGACCCATAGGCCCTGATTTACTAAAGTACATAGACAGCGCCTAGGCGCATTTCTGTGGGCTAAGGTCCATTTTTCATTGGAATCCATCTACTTTTAGACGGCAAAGACATTTACTAAAGCAAGTGTCTAACAAATAGATGTGAAAGCGAATTTATTAAAAGGCACAATACAGGAATCCGTCTAAAAAAACAGACATCCTAGAAGCACATCTAACAGAACGAAAAATCACTGTAGAAACATGTTCACATCGACGTTTCCCAAATATCTGGACTTCACTTTAACCTCTTCCCGTCCAGTCCATGTATATAAACGGCCGGACGGTGGCAGTGCAGGGGTCGGTTACCGTTCATAAATGGCGACCGCCATTTCGGATTGTGCGCGCTCCATGGGAGCGCGCGGCACCGTGATCCGGTGCCCGCTGTGTCCAGAGGAGACAGCGGAAACCGATCGCTGTACGGGACCTCTGTGTGAGGTCCCAATCATGTGATCACTGATTGGCCAGTCAGTGATCACATGAAGAGTAGTAAGCCAGATGTCACTTGTGACATCATTGCTTACTACGTGTGAAATCTGTGAATGATCCCAGAGATCACATGGTACAAGGCTATTCACAACAGCCTTGTAGCATGTGACAAGTTGTGACCAATCACAGCTCACACAGTATTTCTCAATGGCTGCAAGAATGCAGCCAGAGAGAAGGAGAAATGATTGCTTTTACAGCCTTTATGGGACTTCTCCAGAGCTTCTCCCATCCTCTGGAACTCTCTACCCCAATTTATCAGACTATCGCCTACTCACGATCTCTGAAAACCTCTCTCTTCAGGGAAGCCTTTCCTGCCCTAAGCTAACAATGGAATCTTCTACTCCTCCAGCCAGTCCATCCCCCACAGTTACTTCCTTTTGTACCACTAGCCCCTCCCTCCTAGATTGTAAGCTCCGAGGAGCAGGGCCCTCCTATCCCTCTTGTATTGAATTGTTGCTGTATTGTCTCCCGTTATATAACGCTGAGCAAACTGTTGGCGCTATATAAATCCTGTATAATAATATAAAAAAAAATGTAAAAAAAAATTTTTTTGAAATAATTTTTTGTTATAAACAAATTTGGGTTATTTTTTTTTACTAAAAAGATAACTGAATACATTTTGGCCAAGATTTATGAAGAAAGATTATTTTTTTGCAAAATTTTATAAGAAAAAAAATTTTTTTTCAAAATTTTTGGACTTTTTCGTTTATATAGCAAAAAAAATAAAAATCCCAGTGGTGAATAAATACCACCAAAATAAAGTTTTATCTGTCTCAAAAAAATGCTAAAAAATTAATATGGGTACAATGTTGCATGACCGCACAATTGTCATTCAAAGTGCGACAGCGCTGAAAGCTGAAAATTGGCTTGGGCAGGAAGGGGGTGAAAGTGTCCGGACTTGAAGTGGTTAAACAATATATTACATTTCCAAAAAATTTTTTCAGTGGGTAAAAAATAGTTTTTTTAGGGAATTCATGACAGTCAAGAACTAGACGCTTTTCCATGTGCAGAACACAATTTAGACGTCTTCCGTGGGAGCTTTCTTTTTAGATGCTGTTTAATAGTAAATCTCTGTGATACTGTCCACGACTGGCATCCTTTGACCTTTTTTTACCTTTTTGGCTTGCGAGTATGTTTTTGCTTTTTTAAATAGATTTCACATTATTACGGTAATGCACTAGGAGAGTGCTCCCTGTTATGTTATTTTTTCTGCTTTCCTTCAGCTATGTCTATCTTGTTGTTGCTTGAACCTCAGCTTTAAATTCTTTATAATGTCAACAAGAAGAGCAGGACCTCTTCATGAGTGTGCATACCTCCACTGGGTACCAGCCTGAAATATACCCTGCATACCAGTTTCAGTTTTTAGTGATGTGTTAGTTTGACTGACAATTACTGAAACATGCAATAGTGTACCCAAATTAATTTTATATAATTTTTTTGATACAGATTCAGCTTATTTTTAGTAACCACTGGTTTTTTTTAATTATTGACTATATAAAGCAAAAAAAAAGTTTTGAAAAAAAAGAGTACTGTTTTCTGTTAAAAACCATATCAAATAAAAATTCCTAGATAGCAGGGGCGGACTGACCATTTGGAAACTCGGGCACTGCCCGAGGGCCTGGGGACAGTAGGGGGCCCCAGGAGATGCCCCTGGTACCTTTTTCATAGACTTTTTTGAGTTCGGGCAAGGACACAGGGGCCCCATGATCCCCTATTGCCCAGGGGCCCCATGAGTTGTCAGTCCACCCCTGCTGGATAGTACAAACATCCAAAAATGACCCCTATTTGGACAGTAGACACCCCAAGGTGATATTTTTTTGCCACTTTTTTATTTGGAGCTGAAGAAACATGTTGGTATTTAGGGGGTTAAAACATGGAGCTTGGTAATAGTGCACTAGATACAGCAACATCATAGGTCATACACAGAGGGAGGAGGTGAAGGGGTCAATGTACTGGCCACAGGCAGTGAGATGAATGAAATGAAAGGGTTAATGTTCGAATGTAGGACAAGCTCTGGTTCACAGCCATTGATGGGTGCACTGGCCGCTCGAGGCCTATTTCTGAAGTGCCTTTTATAAACGGCATTCCAAAAATAGATGTTCACCTTCCAGACGTTTTTTACAATGTGGTGGTCGGGAAGTTGATAAACTCAAGATATATTATTGTAGGTGTTAAAACATAAACTATAAAAGCAACCAGTGTAACTCCAGTTACACGATTTTACCTGAATTTTCTGGACACCTGACCATCATACCTATATGAACTTGCTGACCATCCCATTCCAAAACCATAGGCATTAACATGGAGCTGCCCCACTAGTTGCAGCTATAACAGCTTCCACTCTTATGGGAAGGCTTTTGGAGCCACAAGATTCATTAATTCATGTCTCTTGGAATTCATGTCTCTTGAAATTCATGTCTCTTGAAATCTATGTCTCTTGAAATTCATGTCTCTTGAAATCCATGTCTCTTGAAATCCATGTCTCTTGAAATTCATGTCTCTTGAAATTCATGTCTCTTGAAATCTATGTCTCTTGAAATTCATTTCTCTTGAAATTCATGTCTCTTCAAATCCATGTCTCTTGAAATTCATGTCTCTTGAAATTCATGTCTCTTGAAATTCATGTCTCTTGAAATCCATGTCTCTCGAAATTCATGTCTCTTGAAATCCATGTCTCTTGAAATTCATGTCTCTTGGAATTCATGTCTCTTGAAATTCATGTCTCTTGAAATTCATGTGTCCTGGAATTCATGTCTCTTGAAATTCATGCCCTATCAGCCAAAAAGTCAATTTGTGAGGTCAGGTACTGATGTTGGATAAGAATTCAAATTCATCCCAAAGGTGTTGAGTAGGGTTGAGGTCAGGGCTCTGTGCAGGACACTTGAGTTCCTCCACACCAAACTTGTCAGACCATGTCTTTATGGAGCTGGCTGAAGTCAATAATTTGGAGGACTGTCCACTTACTATATGAATATTGGACTGACCTTTTAATAAAGTGACAAGCTGTAAAAGGTAGGATGAAAGGAGGTAAAAAGCCTGTTGGTGAAGTATCACTCACGGACACACGGACAGGTGGAAGAGTATACCGAGAAAGATCAAACATTTGTGTATCACCATAAACTAAGTGGGTCCTGAGTTATAGCCACAAAATGCATCTTTTAGTGAAATAAAGATATTTGATGTTCATCTTACTTGGTGACTCCGACCCATCTTTAGGCACACAACCCTGGACGCCTCTGCCATTCGTTTCACCAATGGGATTTTATTTCCTCTCATCCTGCCAGTACAATGTCCACCTGACTCATAGAGGATCCAGGATTGGAACCCCAGCAGCATCGATGATTTCACCCTATGTGGGAACGGGGCCTTTTCTCCAACTACGTTCACGGAGGGTTGCATGGTTCTACCTGCTTGGATCACCGCAAGCTCACCAAATGTCAATCATTTTTTCTTTTCTTTTTTCATTTTCTTAATTGAGGAGATAACTACATTTGGTTACATATTACAATATAAGGGCTCTCCCACATCTCCTATCTCTTTTTCTGGTGGACACCTCAGGCCTTTTAATGGGCCACCAGTCTGCTTTTTTCGGTCTGACCTCTCATACCTTTGAGTTCCACCACTGTCTGAATCCCAAGCTGTAAAACGTGCTTGGTAATCATATAAAGGTTTGTCATTTGTCTTTATCTAAAAGAGAGGTCTGTGCATGGCCAGCTAAATTTCAAGCTTGAGAACTGGCTGTATCATTAAGCTGTTAGACGCTTGGGAAAGCCATATATACAGTCATGGCCGAAATTGTTGGCACCCTTGATATTTCTCCAGGAAATCATGTATTTCTCACGAAACGTATTGCATTAACACATGTTTTGCTATACACATGTTTATTCCCTTTGTGTGTATTGGGACAAAACAAAAAAAGGGAGGAAAGAAAGCAAATTCGACATAATGTCACACAAACCTCCAAAAATGGGCTGGACAAAAGTATTGGCACCCTTTCACAACTGCGGATAAATAAGAATGTTACAAGCATGTGATGCTCCTGTAAACTCACCTGGGGCAAGTAACAGGTGTGGGCAATATAGAAATCACACCTGAAAGCAGATAAAAAGGAGAGACGTTCACTTAACCTTTGCATTGTGTGTCTGTCTGTGCCACACTAAGCATGGACAACAGAAAGAGGAGACGAGAACTGTCTGAGGACCTGAGAACCAAAATTGTGGCAAAATATCAACAATCTCAAGGTTACAAGTCCATCTCCAGAGAACTAGATTTGCCTTTGTCCACAGTGCGCAACATTATCAAGAAGTTTGCAACCCATGGCACTGTAGCTAATCTCCCTGGTCGTGGACGGATGAGGAAAATTGATGAAAGATTGCAACGCAGAATAGTCCGGATGGTGGATAAGCAGCCCCAAACATGTTCCAAAGACATTCAAGCTGTCCTGCAGGCTCAGGGAGCATCAGTGTCAGCGCGAACTATCCGTCGACATTTAAATGAAATGAAACGCTATGGCAGGAGACCCAGGAGGACCCCACTGCTGACACAGAGACATAAAAAAGCAAGACTACAGTTTGCCAAAATGTACTTGAGTAAGCCAAAAGCCTTCTGGGAAAACGTCTTGTGGACAGATGAGACCAAGATAGAGCTTTTCGGTAAAGCACATCATTCTACTGTTTACCGAAAACGGAATGAGGCCTACAAAGAACAAAACACAGTACCTACGGTAAAATATGGTGGAGGTTCAATGATGTTTTGGGGTTGTTTTGCTGCCTCTGGCACTGGGTGCCTTGACTGTGTGCAAGGCATCATGAAATCTGAGGATTACCAAAGGATTTTGGGTCGCACTGTAGGGCCCAGTGTCAGAAAGCTGGGTTTGCGTCCAAGATCCTGGGTCTTCCAGCAGGACAATGACCCCAAACATACGTCAAAAAGCACTCAGAAATGGATGGCAAAGAAGCGCTGGAGAGTTCTGAAGTGGCCAGCAATGAGCCCAGATCTAAATCCCATTGAACACCTGTGGAGAGATCTTAAAATTGCTGTTGGGAAAAGGTGTCCTTCCAATAAGAGAGACCTGGAGCTGTTTGCAAAGGAAGAGTGGTCCAAAATTCCGGGTGAGAGGTGTCAGAAGCTTATTGATGGTTATAGGAAGCGACTGATTTCAGTTATGTTTTCCAAAGGGTGTGCAACCAAATATTAAGTTAAGGGTGCCAATACTTTTGTCCAGCCCATTTTTGGGGTTTTGTGTGACATTATGTCATATTTGCTTTTCTGCCTCTGTTTTATATTTGTTCCAATACATACAAAGGGAATAAACATGTGTATAGCAAAACATGTGTTAATGCAATACCTTTTTTGTGTGAAATACTTGATTTTCAGGAAAAATATCAAGGGTGCCAACAATTTCGGCCATGACTGTAGATGTAAGACAACCTCCTGTATAACGAAGCATTGTCGCCTGAATTTTCTACAAGTTTTGACAAAAGGCAAGGTGATAAAACCAGAAAATGACATTTCGGAAAAATGTTCACATTTCATTTCAACTAAAGGAAGACAGATTTTTTTTCACCCACCTCTCTCCCGAAAAGGAAGGACTAATGGGAGAACAGTTTGAAATATGTCAAAATCGACTTTTGTGATTTTTTTTCATGAATTTTTCCCTGGTGGCCAGTGCAGGTTTTTCACTTGTAAACAGAAAAATATGGGAACTAATTAGCAGAGTTAATTGCAATTTAAATGGCAGCACAAACAGAAGAGGTTT
Organism: Staurois parvus; assembly: GCF_062004578.1. Classification (NCBI taxonomy): domain Eukaryota; kingdom Metazoa; phylum Chordata; class Amphibia; order Anura; family Ranidae; genus Staurois; species Staurois parvus. The sequence continues at coordinate 183,412 of NW_028318740.1, read as the reverse complement.
TAAGGTCACATTTGCCTAATGAGTGTTTTAACAATGCGGCATGTGACATTATCGGGGGTCGTTACGCGAAATCCACAATTTCAGCTGCTCGTCTGCCTTCTCCCTGGTGGATGTGACATTGTGCCCTCATTAGCGCTAATGACATGTGGGGAATTGTCTTCTGGGCTCCACTGTCCATCAGCGGGTGATTGCAAAGTTCATAAATTTTAATGGAAAGAGTCACCTTGCAGAGGTTGCCAGACCTAGACGCAAAAACCGATGTTGGATCGAGGTGTGAGAAGTTCAATGGTGACCGTATTGCAAGATGTACCTGTCGTTCCTCAGCTGAAATATTCCCAGCATGCTTTGCACTTTCTTGGAAGCCTAAGGGGAGAATGCTTAATGGCAGGGCATGCAAGGATTTTAAAGTTGAACCCAGGGCACACAAACTTTCATGTAAATATATACCGTATTTTTCGCTCCATAAGACACATTTGGCCATAAGACGCACCTAGGATTTAGAGGAGGAAAACAAGAAAAAAAATATTCTGAACCAATGGACTGCGGACATAGTACAGGAGATGACCAGAGACTGCGGACACAGTACAGGAGATGACCAGAGACTGCGGACATAGTACAGGAGATGACCAGAGACTGCGGACACAGTACAGAAGATGAACAGAGACTGCGGACATAGTACAGGAGACGAACAGAGACTGCGGACACAGTACAGGAGACGACCAGAGACTGCGGACACAGTACAGGAGATGACCAGAGACTGCGGACACAATACAGGAGATGACCAGAGACTGCGGACATAGTACAGGAGATGACCAGAGACTGCGGACACAGTACAGGAGATGACCAGAGACTGCGGACACAGTACAGGAGATGACCAGAGACTGTGGACACAGTACAGGAGATGACCAGAGACTGCGGACACAGTACAGGAGACAACCAGAGACTGCGGACACAGTACAGGAGACGACCAGAGACTGCGGACACAGTACAGTAGATGACCAGAGACTGCGGACATAGTACAGATGACCAGAGACTGCGGACATAGTACAGGAGATGACCAGAGACTGCGGACATAGTACAGATGACCAGAGACTGCGGACATAGTACAGGAAATGACCAGAGACTGCAGACATAGTACAGGAGATGACCAGAGACTGCAGACATAGTACAGGAGATGACCAGAGACTGCGGACATAGTACAGATGACCAGAGACTGCGGACACAGTACAGGAGATGACCAGAGACTGCGGACACAGTACAGGAGATGACCAGAGACTGCAGACATAGTACAGATGACCAGAGACTGCAGACATAGTACAGATGACCAGAGACTGCGGACATAGTACAGGAGATGACCAGAGACTGCGGACATAGTACAGATGGCCAGAGACTGCAGACATAGTATGGATGACCAGAGACTGCGGACATAGTACGGATGACCAGAGACTGCAGACATAGTACGGATGACCAGAGACTGTGGACATAGTACGGATGACCAGAGACTGCAGACATAGTACGGATGACCAGAGACTGCAGACATAGTACGGATGACCAGAGACTGCAGACATAGTACGGATGACCAGAGACTGCGGACATAGTACGGATGACCAGAGACTGCAGACATAGTACGGATGACCAGAGACTGCAGACATAGTACGGATGACCAGAGACTGCAGACATAGTACAGATGACCAGAGACTGCAGACATAGTATGGATGACCAGAGACTGCAGACCTTTGGGGAGCAAAGGGGGGGAGTGGGTACCGAATTTGACAGGTACCCACTCCCACTTCCTTGGAGTTGTCCTCCCCCCTCCCTCCCTGTAGTCTTCTGGGACACGTGACAGGTCCCAGAAGATTACAGGGCCATTCACACGCATGCGTAGTGGGCTCCCAGCTGTGAAGCCACAAGCTGTGCCATATTCGCTCCATAAGACGCACGGACATTTTCCCACATTCTTTGGGGGGAAAAAAGTGCGTCTTATGGAGCGAAAAATATGGTATTCCTCAACAACACCAGAGGATATAAATCCACTTTATGTGCAGCAAACACCTTTGAAAACCAAGATATTGCCATATAAAAGTAGCAGTGACTATGCTGTACATAGCCTGTGCAGTGAGCTGAGCTGTGGGAGGGACACAGAAGCTCCACCCACTACAGCCTGCCTGCAGAAAACTACAAGAGGGGGCAGAAACAAGACCAATAACCTTGCACAAACAGAAAGAGCAGAGGTGACTGGTCTTTATTACAGGAAGCTTGCAGAGGTCAAGGTTCACACTAGATTACTGCACAGATCTGAAAGAAATATACACCCCCAATTCCCAGTTATGTACTATAGATGATGATATACTTAAAGTATTTGCAATTTTACCTTAAGGAACATTATTCTGAAATTGTTCAACAATTTTTAAACAAAGCCTTTCACAGATTGGGGAACCTCTGCCCACTTTTACTTCTGAGACACTCTGACTCTCTAAGATGCTCCTTTTTATACCCAATCATGTTACTGACTTGTTTCCAATTACCCTATGTGATGGAGCGTAGGCAGGACAGAACACACAGAGCAGATGATAAACACACAGAGCTTTATTAAAGAAATGACAGTCACTCAGTTGGGGTCTGCAGGTAGCGTGGCAGTACCCAGCCTAGGGGAATAGCAAGGAGAGGGCTCAAAATAATTGTAATCCGTCCCCAAGGGGAAAGTTAGAGTCTCTAGCAATTTGTAATCCAAGTAGAGAGCAAGGAGGAACAGAGTTCAAGAACAGTCCAGGGGGAATAAAACAGGGGTGCAGACACTCACGGCTCCGGCAGGGATGTCCTGACTCACAGTGGACGGCAGCAGGGGCGACCCTGTTCAGCACACAGCAACAGCGGGTAGTTCTAGCACACAGAAACAGCGGGTAATCCGGGCCCCAGAGTATTAGTGTGGAGCCCACAGCAGGTAGTCCTGACCCAGGGTATTAACAGAGGGGCAGTGGGTACTCCCAGCCCTGGAGTATTAGCAGAGTGTCAGCGGTACTCCCAGCCCTGGAGTATTAGCAGAGTGACAGCGGTACTCCCAGCCCTGGAGTATTAGCAGAGTGTCAGCGGTACTCCCAGCCCTGGAGTATTAGCAGAGTGACAGCGGTACTCCCAGCCCTGGAGTATTAGCAGAGGGGCAGCGGGTGCTCCCAGTCCTGGGAGTCTTAATTCTGACCTGTTCGGGGGGGGGAAGAAGAGTCTCTTTCAGAGTGCCCAGCGGTTATATCGGCGGAGGTCCGGTCCCCAGCTGGACCTTCTAACGAACAGCGGCAGCAGCACGCAAAAAAGACGCCGGCTGGGTCCTGCGACGGCCCTTTTAAGGCCGCCCAGGACGCTTCCCGGTTGGCGCTGGGCCGTACGTTGCTGGGGCAACGAGGCACACCCCCTTGACTCAGGCTGCGCTCTTGTGAACACGGCCTTTGTCTCCTGGTGGCGCAGAGCGCGGGAAGCTCCTGTGACCGCGCTGTGCACGTCGGGGCCGCGCGGAGACACCCTGGCGGACTGCCGCCGGGGTCTCTTGGCGGGGGGTCACAGCTCCTCTGCCTAGATTTCCGGAGGGCTGTGATCTTCGCCACAGGAGTCCCCTCCCCTCAGCCTGCTTCAAAGGCTGTGTACAAGATGAGGGGATGCGGCAAGGGGGGAGAGAGAGCACAGGGATAGCTGGGCCCCGTGACACCCTAATTAGTTATAAAATTTTCTTCCAGCTCTTTCTTGTTAGGGTCATTTACTTTGCCATCTTTTTTGTTGCCCTGACCCAACTTTTTTTGAGACATGTTACTGCCATCAATTTTAAAATGACCTTTTTTTTTTTTTCTTAAAATGGTATGTTCTCAGTTTAAACATTTGATGGGTTTTCTATTTTCAATTGTGAATATAATATGGGTTTATGAGATTTGCAAATCATTGTTTTCTCTTTTTATGTGGATTTTATAACTTTTTTTTGGAATTTGGGTTGTACAAAGCACACCAAGATTCAAGGAGGAATACACATAATGAATGTATTTAGACAATATTTTCTGATCCCGGAGTTCTGTTATAACTTTTTCCTATTTTTGGATATCCCCAGAATGCGCTGCCCCAGACAAGTGCCTATATTTTATTTTATTTATTTCAGGCACTTATATAGCGCCGTTAATTTACACAGCGCTTTATATATATATATATATAGTACATTCACATCAGTCCCTAACCCTCATATAGTAACTAATTTGTCATTGCATAGAATTCTGTTAAAAGGATCTCTTAAAAAAGGACACTACAATGGGTTGGGGTCATTTTGATTTTTTTTTTTAAAGCGTAAACATGTTTAACCAGTTGTGGAAAGTGGACGTGCTACACACACCCATAAAAACCTATTGGAAGTACCTAGGACACAGGGGCGGTCTGACCATTTGGAAACTCGGGCACTGCCCGAGGGCCCGGGGTCAGTAGGGGGCCCCATGAGATGCCCCTTGTACCTTTTTCATAGGCTTTTTTGAGTTTGGGCAAGGACACAGGGGCCCCATGATCCCCTATTGCCCAGGGGCCCCATACGTTGTCAGTCCGCCTCTGCTAGGACATGTGTAGTCCATCCTGTCTTTCTGCCCCTTTGCACCCCCCCCCCCCCGCCCTCCCTATCCACCCTTGCCAGCAATTGTTTATGACCCAGGTTCGGACATGAGACAGGACCAGTAACATTGTTACTTTGATATCTGCTCTGTTTCAGTCATCGTTATCCGCAGATCAAAGGGATGAGCTTCAATCTGAACATTACTGTGATTTCCCTACATAATCATTTTCATTTTCCATTTTCCATTAGTATTTAAACTTTTTTCATTTTAAATTGTTGTGTTCACATATTAATTTTTTCACTGCCGACCTTAAAAAAAGCACAAGATTGAGAAAAAAAAATGTATATTTAATCTGTAAATAGCTTTGCATCATAATTTAGAGTTATTTTAAATGAGACGAATGATAGAATAAAACGTCTAATTTATTTTTCTACGGTAGCACTGATTTTATTAGATTTATTAGGTTTTTTTCGCCTATGGGTTGCATGAAAGCGATTCTTTTTTTTTTTTTTGTAAAATAATAAACATGTCTATACTCAGTGGTGTATTTAGGTTTCCTGCTGCCCTAGGAAACACAAAAATCATCTCCCCCCACGGAGGGACCCTGACACCGACCAACAACACCCAAGCCCCCACCCGAGAGAGCCTTCCACTACCACCATCACCCATACACTGGCAACCCCCCACCCCGCTAGAGAGAAGACACTCACCTTCACAGCTCCAGACATCCCCGGGAAAAAGTGTCGGGCACTGCCTCTGTCAGATCCCACCTGGTCCTCATGCCGCGTGTGTCCCTTCTTCTATCCCTTCTTTTGGTGCCCCCCTGAAAAATGCTGCTTCCTCCCTGAAAAATGCCGTGCTAGGAAAAAGCCTTGTTTGCCTTGTGGTAAATATGCCCCTGTCTATACTTATCTACTGTGTGCAGTGGTTTTGCACAGAGCAGACTAGATCAGGGGGGGACTGACCATTGGGAAACTCGGGCACTGCCTGAGGGCCCGGGGTCAGTAGGGGGCCCCATGAGATGCCCCTGGTACCTTTTTCATAGGCTTTTTTGAGTTTGGGCAAGGACACAGGGGCCCCATGATCCCCTATTGCCTGGGGGCCCCGTGAGTTGTCAGTCCGCCCCTGGCCTGGATCCTCCTCTTCTCGGGTCCCCGACAGGCTGCTGGCTCCTCCTGTCTGTTGGGTGCCCCCACAGCAAGCAGCTTGCTATGGGGGCACCATCTGCTCCGTGTGTCCATTCACACACAGAGCCATGGCTTGGCCCCGCTCTCTCTCTCTCCTTATTGGCTGACTGACTGTGATTGACAGCAGTGGGAGCCAATGCCTCCTGCTTGCTGTCTCAGCCAATTAGGAGGCAGAGACCCGGGACAGCCGAGGCTGTCATACACATCGCTGGATTGCGATGAGGCTCAGGTAAGTATTGAGGGGCTGGGAGCACTGCTGCACACAGAAGTTTTTTTTACCTTCACGCATAGAATGCATGAAGGTAAAAACTTTCAGCCTTTACAACCACTTTTTTGGAAAAAAAAAATCACTGAAAGAAAATCTTGTTTTGTTTAAAAAATAACAAACATGTCATAATTACCTGCTTTGTGTAATGGTTTTGTACAAAGCAGCCCCAATCCTCCTTTTCTAGGGTCCCCCGTTGGTGCTCCTGGCCCCTCCCTCCTGCTCAGTGCCCCTACAGCAAACTGCTAGCCTATAAGACAAACAGATCGTGGCTCGGCCCCACCCCCATTCCACCCTCACTGGCTGTGAATGACAGTAGCAGGAGCCAATGTATCTCAGCCAATGAGAAGGGAGAGACCGGAGAGAACCACTGCTCTCAAGCACAGCACAGGATCAAGATCGGGCTCAGTTAAGTATTAGGGGGGCTGAGGGGGGAGCTTCACACTAAAGGTTTTTTATCTTCATGGATGGAATGCATGAAGGTAAAAAACTTTTAGCCTTTAGAACCTCTTTAAGTAATGACAAACATACTTCCAAAGTAATAGTCCCATAGCAGTAATATACAAAATGTTTTAGCCCTTGTTCATACCGGTGTGACTTGCATAGACTTCTGTTAAATGAAGTCGCAATCTGCAGGGGGTTCAGGGGTGAAGAAAGAAAGAAAGAAAGAAAGAAAGAAAGAAAGAAAGAAAGAAAAAAAAGAAAGGGAAGAAAGAAAGAAAGAGAAGAAAGGGAAGAAAGAAAGAAAGAAAGAGAAGAAAGAGAAAGAAAGAAAGAAAGAAAGAAAGAAAGAAAGAAAGAAAGAGGAGGGAGGGAGGGGGGGGGAGAGAGAGAGAGAGAGAAAGAAAGAAAGAAAGAAAGAGGAGGGAGGGGGAGAGAGAGAGAGAGAGAAAGAAAGAAAGAAAGAAAAAAAGAAAGAAAGAAAGAAAGGGAAGGAAGGAAGGACTGACTTTCTGCCTTCCTGACCTATTAAAGTGTAGCTTAAACAAAAAAATGGAGCAATCAGCACAAGGGATATAGCTTACAGTACAGTCGGTAGGATGCGTCGCTTGTGCTGATCCCTCTTTTGTTAGTGAAAATCTTCCTCTGTCCTGTCCCCTTCACACCCCCACGATCTTCCAGTGTGGAAGGGTTACAGACTCACTTCAAGTAAACCATGCCCACCCTTCTGCCTAGCTGCACCATTCATAAAAGTCATACTACAGCTTCCATGAATGGAAAGCTACAGTGGGGATCGAAAGTTTGGGCACCCCAGCTACAAATTTGTATTAATGTGCATAAAGAAGCCAAGGAAAGATGGAAAAATCTCCAAAAGGCATCAAATTACAGATTAGACATTCTTATAATATGTCAACAAAAGTTAGATTTTATTTCCATCATTTACACTTTCAAAATAACAGAAAACAAAAAAATGGCGTCTGCAAAAGTTTGGGCACCCTGCAGAGTTAATATCTTGTACTGCCCCCTTTGGCAAGTATCACAGCTTGTAAACGCTTTTTGTAGCCAGCCAAGAGTCTTTCAATTCTTGTTTGAGGTATCTTTGCCCATTCTTCCTTACAAAAGTCTTCCAGTTCTTTGAGATTTCTGGGCTGTCTGTCACGCATTGCTCTTTTAAGGTCTATCCATAGATTTTCAATGATGTTGAGGTCAGGAGATTGTGAAGGCCATGGCAAAACCTTCAGTTTATGCCTCTTGATGTAATCCCCGTGGATTTTGAGGTGTGTTTAGGATCATTATCCATTTGTAGAAGCCATCTTCTCTTTATCTTCAGCTTTTTCACAGATGGCATCAAGTTACCATCCACAATTTGCTGAAATTTTATTGAATCCATTTTTCCTTCTACTCGTGAGATGTTCCCTGTGCCACTGGCTGCAACACAACCCCAAAGCATGATTGATCCAACCCCATGCTTAACAGTTGGACAGAGGTTCTTTTCATTAAATTCTGTGCCCCTTCTTCTCCAAACGTACCTTTGCTCATTCCGGCCAAAAAGTTCAATTTTAACCTCATCGGTCCACAGAACTTGTTTCCAAAATGCATCAGGCTTGTCTATATGTTCATTTGCAAAGTTCTAACGATGATTTTTGTGGTGAGGATGTAGAAGAGGTTTTCTTCTGATGACTCTTCCATGAAGACCATATTTGTACAAGTATCTCTTTATAGTGGAATAGTGTACCACAACTCCAGTGTCTGCCAGATCTTTCTGGAGGGATCGTGCAGTCAAAAATTGTTTTTCTCACAATCCTGCGAGCTGTTCTGTCTGATATTTTTCTTGGTCTTCCAGATCTTGCTTTACCTTCCACTGTTCCTGATGACTGCCATTTCTTAATTACATTCCGAACAGAGGATATTGACATCTGAAAATGCTTTGCTCTCTTCCTATAGCCTTCTCCAGCTTTGTGAGCGTCAGCTATTTTCAGTTTCAGTTTTCTAGACAACTGCTAAGAAGAACCAATGGTGCTGATTGTTGGGGCAAGGTCAGATGAGTCTGGGCATTTAAAACCTTTGAGATTGACATCACCTTCCCAGATGATGATTGAGAACAATCCATGACACTGGCAGGTCTCAGGTTGGCAAAGGGGGCAGTGCATGCTATAAATTCTGCAGGGTGCCCAAACTTTTGCAGACGCCATTTTTTTGTTTTCTGTTATTTTGAAAGTGTAAATGATGGAAATAAAATCGAACTTTTGTTGACATATTATAAGAATGTCTAATCTGTAATTTGATGCCTTTTGGAGATTTTTCCATCTTTCCTTGGCTTCTTTATGCACATTAATACAAATTTTTAGCTGGGGTGCCCAAACTTTCGATCTCCACTGTATCTCTGAATGGAGGATGGGCGAATGATTGAAAGATCTGTCCCCTCCATTCATAGATCTTATTTTATTCATAGAAGCTACAGTACGACTTCTATGAATGGAGCAACTGTTGATGAAAGCCTGTGACAGCCCTTTAGTTCTATTAGATTTGTATTTATTAAAGATATACAGTATATTTAAAATGTATTTTTAAAAATAGTTTTCATATATTTTGTAATAAAAACGCATTTCAACATACAGTGTGTGTGTGTGTGTATGTATGTATGTATATATATATATAAATATATATATAATTTTTTAAATATATTGAATATGGCCAAAATTGTAGTATTTCAAACATATTTTTCTTCCATGTACCCACAGTGTCACTTCATTTGATTCATGGTCTTTGTAGTTCTTATTTCTCCCAAGTAAAGACTTCAGACGGGACACGTGGCACCCATCAAGATCCTCCTCCCAGGCACCTGGCCACAGTACAGTTATCAGAAGAACACAATGACATCACAAAGCAGAAAATGTCAAATAATGTAAAAATCCCCCCAAAAAAAGAAACAGTAAAGAATTTGGTAAGGAAGTGGAGGATGCTAAGTGTACAAAGTGGGCTGGATCCCGGAGTTCAGCTTTAAATAAATAAAGGAAGATGCTAAAGTCAAGTTGAAGTAAAATAGAAGCGGGGTGCAGGGAACCCTACGGAGCCATTTATAATTAAAAGGGTTGACTCATTTCTAAGGGAATACCACCTGCTGTCATAAGACCTCTGAAAACAGTGGGGTGCAAGTCACTCAAGTTTTCCTACCGATGAATAACAGATCTGGAACAATAAGAATAAAACAGAAACGGAATTTGGTGCACAATGACTGACAAAAGTTACATTGTTTCTTAGATCTGCGCCATCAGAAATGATATATGAACAATGTAATGCCTAAGCAGCAAACAACCCAGACCTAAGAATGCCATACTGAGAAACACATTTAAAATCCAAGCAGATATTAAAAGAATACATTAAAATGCAGCTATGTATTTAATAATATTTCCTTAACCACTTCCAGTCTGAACACTTTTACCCCCTTCATGCCCAGGCCAATTTTCAGCTTTCAGCGCTATCACTAGAGATGAGCGAATCGAACCAGGCGAACCGGAATTCGAGTTGAATTTCAGGAAATATTCGATTCGCGTCGAATCCGAAATTTTGCCTACTTCGGGTGCGCGAATCGAATATTTCCCGATCAGCCGGCAAAAGTGTCCCTGCAGTGAGCTCCGCTATTTCTGACAGTTCTCTGACAGAAGGAACACATGTACAGCGGTTGAAACATTGTATCTATTAGTTTCCATTTAGGATACAGATGTTTCAACCGCTGTACATGTGAAGAAGCTGTCAGAGAACTGTCAGAAATAGAGGAACTCTGCACATACACTTTTTGCCGGCTTGGAATTATTCTTATTTTCATCCTACTTCTTCTTCTTCTTCTTCTTCATCCTCATCCTCTTCTTCTGAGGATGAGGATGAAGAAGAAGTAGGATGAAAATAAGAATAATTCCAAGCCGGCAAAAAGTGTATGTGCAGAGTTCCTCTATTCTGCAGATACACTTAGAGGAGCTCTGCAGATACACTTAGAGGAGCTCTGCACATACACTTTTTGCCGGCTTGGAATTAATCTTATTTTCATCCTACTTCTTCTTCTTCTTCATCCTCATCCTCAGAAGAAGAAGAGGATGAGGATGAAGAAGAAGAAGAAGAAGAAGTAGGATGAAAATAAAAATAATTCCAAGCCGGCAAAAAGTGTATGTGCAGAGTTCCTCTATTCTGCAGATACACTTAGAGGAGCTCTGCACATACACTTTTTGCCGGCTTGGAATTAATCTTATTTTCATCCTACTTCTTCTTCTTCATCCTCATCCTCAGAAGAAGAAGAAGAGGATGAGGATGAAGAAGAAGAAGTAGGATGAAAATAAGAATAATTCCAAGCCGGCAAAAAGTGTATGTGCAGAGTTCCTCTATTCTGCAGATACACTTAGAGGAGCTCTGCACATACACTTTTTGCCGGCTTGGAATTAATCTTATTTTCATCCTACTTCTTCTTCTTCTTCTTCTTCATCCTCATCCTCAGAAAAAGAAGAAGAAGAGGATGAGAATGAGGATGAAGAAGAAGAAGTAGGATGAAAATAAGAATAATTCCAAGCCGGCAAAAAGTGTATGTGCAGCGCTCCTCTAAGTGTATCTGCAGAGCTCCTCTAAGTGTATCTGCAGAATAGAGGAACTCTGCACATACACTTTTTGCCGGAAACCGCTGTATGGAGGGAATGTCCCAGAACTGTCAGAAATAGACTATTTCTGACAGTTCTGGGACATTCCTTCCATACAGCGGTTGAAACATTGTATCTATTTGTTTCCATAAATGGATCCATTTATGGAAACAAATAGATACAATGTTTCAACCGCTGTATGGAAGGAATGTCCCCAGAACTGTTAGAAATAGTCTATTTCTGACAGTTCTATGACATTCCCTCCATACAGCGGTTGAAACCGCTGTATGGAGTGAATGTCCCAGAACTGTCAGAAATAGTCTATTTCTGACAGTTCTGGGACATTCACTCCATACAGCGGTTTCAACCGCTGTATGGAGGGAATGTCATAGAACTGTCAGAAATAGACTATTTATGACAGTTCTGGGACATTCCTTCCATACAGCGGTTGAAACATTGTATCTATTTGTTTCCATAAATGATCCATTTATGGAAACAAATAGATACAATGTTTCAACCGCTGTATGGAGTGAGTGTCCCAGAACTGTTAGAAATAGTCTATTTCAGACAGTTCTATGACATTCCCTCCATACAGCGGTTGAAACCGCTGTATGGAGTGAATGTCCCAGAACTGTCAGAAATAGACTATTTATGACAGTTCTGGGACATTCACTCCATACAGCGGTTGAAACATTGTATCTATTTTTTTCCATAAATGACATTCTACAAATACACTTAGAGGAGCGCTGCAGATACACTTTTTGCCAGCTTGGAATTAATCTTATTTTCATCCTACTTCTTCTTCTTCTTCTTCTTCTTCATCCTCATCCTCATAAGAAGAAGAAGAGGATGAGGATGAAGAAGAAGAAGAAGAAGAAGTAGGATGAAAATAAGAATAATTCCAAGCCGGCAAAAAGTGTATCTGCAGCGCTCCTCTAAGTGTATCTGCAGAATGTCATTTATGGAAAAAAATAGATACAATGTTTCAACCGCTGTATGGAGTGAATGTCCCATAACTGTCAGAAATAGACTATTTATGACAGTTCTGGGACATTCCTTCCATACAGCGGTTGAAACATTGTATCTATTTGTTTCCATAAATGGATCCATTTATGGAAACAAATAGATACAATGTTTCAACCGCTGTATGGAAGGAATGTCCCCAGAACTGTTAGAAATAGTCTATTTCTGACAGTTCTATGACATTCCCTCCATACAGCGGTTGAAACCGCTGTATGGAGTGAATGTCCCAGAACTGTCAGAAATAGTCTATTTCTGACAGTTCTGGGACATTCACTCCATACAGCGGTTTCAACCGCTGTATGGAGGGAATGTCATAGAACTGTCAGAAATAGACTATTTATGACAGTTCTGAGACATTCCTTCCATACAGCGGTTCAACCGCTATATGGAGTGAGTGTCCCAGAACTGTTAGAAATAGTCTATTTCAGACAGTTCTATGACATTCCCTCCATACAGCGGTTGAAACATTGTATCTATTTTTTTCCATAAATGACATTCTGCAAATACACTTAGAGGAGCGCTGCAGATACACTTTTTGCCAGCTTGGAATTAATCTTATTTTCATCCTACTTCTTCTTCGTCTTCTTCTTCTTCATCCTCATCCTCATAAGAAGAAGAAGAGGATGAGGATGAAGAAGAAGAAGAAGAAGAAGAAGTAGGATGAAAATAAGAATAATTCCAAGCCGGCAAAAAGTGTATCTGCAGCGCTCCTCTAAGTGTATCTGCAGAATGTCATTTATGGAAACAAATAGATACAATGTTTCAACCGCTGTATGGAGTGAATGTCCCAGAACTGTCAGAAATAGTCTATTTCTGACAGTTCTATGACATTCCCTCCATACAGCGGTTGAAACCGCTGTATGGAGTGAATGTCCCAGAACTGTCAGAAATAGACAGAAACTGTCACAGAACTGTCCTTCTTCTCATCCTTCTCCTTCTTCTCCTTCTTCTCATCCTTCTTCTCATCCTTCTTCTCATCCTTCTCCTTCTTCTCATCCTTCTCCTTCTCCATCTTCTCATCCTTCTCCTTCTCCTTCTTCTCATCCTTCTCCTTCTCCTTCTCTTTCTTCTCATCCTTCTCCTTCTTCTCATCCTTCTCCTTCTCCTTCTTCTCATCCTTCTCCTTCTCCTTCTTCTCATCCTTCTCCTTCTCCTTCTCCTTCTTCTCATCCTTCTCCTTCTTCTCATCCTTCTCCTTCTTCTCATCCTTCTCCTTCTCCTTCTTCTCATCCTTCTCCTTCTTCTCATCCTTCTTCTCATCCTTCTCCTTCTTCCCATCCTTCTTCTCATCCTTCTCCTTCTTCTCATCCTTCTCCTTCTTCTCATCCTTCTCCTTCTCCTTCTTCTCATCCTTCTCCTTCTTCTCATCCTTCTCCTTCTCCTTCTTCTCATCCTTTTCCTTCTCCTTCTCCTTCTCCTTCTTCTCATCCTTCTCCTTCTTCTCATCCTTCTCCTTCTCCTTCTCCTTCTTCTCATCCTTCTCCTTCTCCTTCTTCTCATCCTTCTCCTTCTCCTTCTCATCCTTCTCCTTCTCCTTCTCCTTCCTCATCTCCAAGGGCATTTAAATTAAAGGTACAGTGTTCTGCACTAATTTAAAGGCTCTCTGAAGCCTAGAAACCCTTTTAATAAGTTAACTTCTTCTCATCCTTCTCCTTCTTCTCATCCTTCTCATTCTCCTTCTTCTCATCCTTCTCCTTCTTCTCATCCTTCTCCTTCTTCTCATCCTTCTCCTTCTTCTCATCCTTCTCCTTCTTCTCATCCTTCTCCTTCTCCATCTTCTCATCCTTCTCCTTCTCCTTCTTCTCATCCTTCTCCTTCTTCTCATCCTTCTCCTTCTTCTCATCCTTCTCCTTCTCCTTCTTCTCATCCTTCTCCTTCTCCTTCTTCTCATCCTTCTCCTTCTCCTTCTTCTCATCCTTCTTCTCCTTCTCATCCTTCTCCTTCTCCTTCTCCTTCCTCATCTCCAAGGGCATTTAAATTAAAGGTACAGTGTTCTGCACTAATTTAAAGGCTCTCTGAAGCCTAGAAACCCTTTTAATAAGTTAACTTCGTAGCGAATTAATTCGCATCGAATCGAATTTCATACTGGAATTCGCCGAATCAGCCGAATCGAATTTTTAGCTCTCTAGCTATCACCCTTTAAATGACAATTGCACGGTCATGCAACACTGTACCTATATGAATTGTTTAGCAGTTTTTTTGAGACGGATAAAGCTTTATTTTGGTGGTATTTATTCACCACTGGGATTTTTTTTTTTTTTTTTGCTATATAAATAAAATGTCCAAAAATATTGAAATTGTTTTTCTTATAAAATTTTGCAAATAAATAATATTTCATCATAAATCTTGGCCAAAATTTTATTTTTTTTTAATTTAAATATTTATTGATTTTTCATATTATGACAAATTTCCATCAATTAAAACACACATAAATATCCAATACATTTCTACATTTTCCCCTCTAAAAACTATTTCCTCTCCCCACCCCCCACCCCCTCCCCCCATGACCCCAATCCCACCCCTCTCCTACCCCTCTGCATGCTAAACCGCTCTTTCCTTTTAAAGCAAGAAGACATTATCTATCGTACTAAATTATACCTTCCTATATTTCTCTTTCAATTCAGATTTTTCCCATCTCGTATAATACGTCCCCATCTTGTCTTCCTGCATATGGTAAAGTTTTTCCATCCTACCAATCTGGTTCACTCTATTACCCCAGTCTTCCTCCTTCGGCACCTCTGTTTTCTGCCAAAACTTGGGTATCAAACCTTTTGCAGCATTTAGATAGTACCATAAACCTGTTTCTTTATATGCCAAAATTTATTCTGGTATCTTTTTAATTAAAAAAAAAAATAACCCAAATTAGTTTATAACCAAAAATTATAATTTTTAAAACTTTTTTATACATTTTTTTTATATTATTATTTGTTTTTTTTTTCTACATACTGTCACCCTAGCAGTACAGTGTCACCATGGTGACACTGTACTACTTCTGGGAGGTGATGAAAAATTTTTTTGTTACACTGATTGCTTTTACACCCATAAAGGCTGTAAAAGCAATCATTTCTCCTTCTCTCTGGCTGCATTCTTGCAGCCATTGAGAACTACAGTGTGAGCTGTGATTGGTCACAGCTTGTCACATGGTACAAGGCAGTTGTTTATGAAAGGCAACCCGCTCCTGCACTGCCACCGTCCGACCGTTTATATGAAATGCATGCAGTGTACATTCATGAATTAGACTTGGCATCAGCCTCTTGCAGTGTACAACAGAGCTCAAAGGAAGCAAAGGAGAAGCAGCACAAGGAGCCAATCGGTTGAATTGCAATGCAAGAGGCATGCTGATAAAAACCCAAAGCAGAGTGACAACACGATTCATGCTGCTTCCCCTTTAACTGTCTATTCACAGGCTGGGAGAGGGAAAAAAATTGCAAGCAGGTTTTTTTTTTTCAACTGGAACACACTGGTACTGGCAGCACTGGTAACGGCACGCTCGCCACCGGTCCCATATGAGTAGCTACTGCACATTCTATTGTTTACTTAGCAACTCCAGGGGATGGGGTTTTCAGTACCTGCACCCATGGCCGGATCTAGGGGGCTGCTGTGGTGAGTTGCGCCCCCTGCTAGATTTTAGTTGCGCTCCATCCCAGGCAACTCCCCCCCCCACCATAGATGTTGTGCTCAAGCAGGGTCGCCAACTGTCCATCAGGAGAAGCAGCTCATAAACCTAGAGGCGGCTGGCTGCAGCTGTGAAGGGTGAGTGTCTGTGACACTCATAGCCCTCATGCACGCTGCAGCTCAAAGAAGCAGCTCCTAGGGGCGTTTGAGCTGCTTTGAGCTTTTACTTTTCTCTGCCTGTTAAACCCACAACAGTACAATCAGTCTGTAGATGCAGTAAAGCATGCTTGTTATACTCACTGTGGAACCTAATTGGTTAATCCTCTACATTGTGTAAAAATTCTGTTTGATTCTGACTTCTCTGATCCTCCCCTTCTTCCAGTCTCCCCCTCTTATCTCCTGATAAGACATATTGTGTGGAGTCACTCTGCACATGCTCAGTTTAGTGTGTATTGCTAGAGAGTTTTTTTTTTTTTTCTTGGGAGAGTGCATGTGATTAGCACAGGGCCAATCAGCACTGTCTAGACAGATGTCATGGGTTCTGCATCCTCCTAGAGCTGAAACAAAACTCCTCCTACAAGCTTTAACCAGTGCTCTGCTGGACACTGATAGAAGTCACAACACTGCTATATACTGCTGAGGAGAAAAGGTATTTAGCAATTTATATTTACTAAAATAATTGCATTTCCATGTTGTGTGTATTGTGGGAGACCAGATATAGTGAATGCGGGGTTCGGGGAGACCAGATATAGTGAATGCAGGGTCCGGGGAGACCGGATATACTGAATGCAGGGTCCGGTGAGACCGGATATAGTGAATGCAGGGTCCGGGGAGAGCGGATATAGTGAATGCAGGGTCCGGGGAGAGCGGATATAGTGAATGCAGGGTCCGGGGAGACCGGATATACTGAATGCAGGGTCCGGTGAGACCAGATATAGTGAATGCAGGGTCCAGGGAGAGCGGATATAGTGAATGCGGGGTCTGGGGAGAGAGGATATAGTGAATGCAGGGTCCGGGGAGAGCGGATATAGTGAATGCAGGGTCCGGGGAGACCAGATATAGTGAATGCAGGGTCTGGGGAGAGCAGATATAGTGAATGCAGGGTCCGGGGAGAGCAGATATAGTGAATGCAGGGTCCGGGGAGAGCAGATATAGTGAATGCAGGGTCCGGGGAGAGCAGATATAGTGAATGCGGGGTCCGGATTTTAGCAACACTTTAACTCCTCTTCATGTTAGCCTATGCATCCATGCACACTATAGGCGTTTTCAGGGGTTTACAGGCAGAAAAGCTTACGGGACGAAAAAAACAAAAAACAAACTAAAACACATTAAAAAAAAGAAAAGTGTAATACACTAAAGCAGTGATGGCGAACCTTTTTGAGCCCGAGTGCCCAAACTGCAACCCAAAACCAACTTATTTCTTTCAAAGTGCCAACACTGCAATGAAACCTGAATATCGAGCTTTTGGTTTAGAAAAAACAACTCGTACAGTAGTGCAAACTAATTAACAGTACAGGGATGACCAGAGACTGCGGACACAGTACAGGGATGACCAGAGACTGCGGACAGTACAGGGATGACCAGAGACTGCGGACAGTACAGGGATGACCAGAGACTGCGGACACAGTACAGGGATGACCAGAGACTGCAGACACAGTACAGGAGATGACCAGAGACTGCGGACAGTACAGGGATGACCAGAGACTGCGGACAGTACAGGGATGACCAGAGACTGCGGACACAGTACAGGGATGACCAGAGACTGCAGATACAGTACAGGGATGACCAGAGACTGCGGACAGTACAGGGATGACCAGAGACTGCGGACACAGTACAGGGATGACCAGAGACTGCGGACACAGTACAGGAGATGACCAGAGACTGCGGACAGTACAGGGATGACCAGAGACTGCGGACACAGTACAGGAGATGACCAGAGACTGCGGACACAGTACAGGGATGACCAGAGACTGCGGACAGTACAGGGATGACCAGAGACTGCGGACAGTACAGGAGATGACCAGAGACTGCGGACACAGTACAGGAGATGACCAGAGACTGCAGACACAGTACAGGAGATGACCAGAGACTGCGAACAGTACAGGAGATGACCAGAGACTGCGGACAGTACAGGGATGACCAGAGACTGCGGACACAGTACAAGGATGACCAGAGACTGCAGACACAGTACAGGGATGACCAGAGACTGCAGACACAGTACAGGGATGACCAGAGACTGCAGACACAGTACAGGGATGACCAGAGACTGCAGACACAGTACAGGGATGACCAGAGACTGCGGACAGTACAGGGATGACCAGAGACTGCGGACACAGTACAGGGATGACCAGAGACTGCGGACACAGTACAGGAGATGACCAGAGACTGCGGACAGTACAGGGATGACCAGAGACTGCGGACACAGTACAGGAGATGACCAGAGACTGCGGACACAGTACAGGAGATGACCAGAGACTGCGGACACAGTACAGGAGATGACCAGAGACTGCGGACACAGTACAGGAGATGACCAGAGACTGCGAACAGTACAGGAGATGACCAGAGACTGCGGACACAGTACAGGAGATGACCAGAGACTGCGGACAGTACAGGAGATGACCAGAGACTGCGGACAGTACAGGGATGACCAGAGACTGCGGACACAGTACAGGGATGACCAGAGACTGCGGACAGTACAGGGATGACCAGAGACTGCGGACACAGTACAGGAGATGACCAGAGACTGCGGACACAGTACAGGGATGACCAGTGACTGCGGACAGTACAGGAGATGACCAGAGACTGCGGACACAGTACAGGAGATGACCAGAGACTGCGGACACAGTACAGGGATGACCAGTGACTGCGGACAGTACAGGAGATGACCAGAGACTGCGGACACAGTACAGGGATGACCAGTGACTGCGGACAGTACAGGAGATGACCAGAGACTGCGGACACAGTACAGGGGATGACCAGAGACTGCGGAAAGTACAGGAGATGACCAGAGACTGCGGACAGTACAGGGATGACCAGAGACTGCGGACATAGTACAGGGATGACCAGTGACTGCGGACAGTACAGGGATGACCAGAGACTGCGGACAGTACAGGGATGACCAGAGACTGCGGACACAGTACAGGGATGACCAGAGACTGCGGACAGTACAGGGATGACCAGAGACTGCGGACACAGTACAGGGATGACCAGAGACTGCGGACACAGTACAGGGATGACCAGAGACTGCGGACAGTACAGGGATGACCAGAGACTGCGGACAGTACAGGAGATGACCAGAGACTGCGGACACAGTACAGGAGATGACCAGAGACTGCGGACACAGTACAGGAGATGACCAGAGACTGCGGACACAGTACAGGAGATGACCAGAGACTGCGGACGCAGTACAGGAGATGACCAGAGAATGCGGACGCAGTACAGGAGATGACCAGAGACTGCGAACAGTACAGGAGATGACCAGAGACTGCGGACAGTACAGGGATGACCAGAGACTGCGGACAGTACAGGGATGACCAGAGACTGCGGACACAGTACAGGAGATGACCAGAGACTGCGGACACAGTACAGGAGATGACCAGAGACTGCGGACACAGTACAGGGATGACCAGAGACTGCGGACACAGTACAGGGATGACCAGAGACTGCGGACAGTACAGGGATGACCAGAGACTGCGGACACAGTACAGGGATGACCAGAGACTGCGGACACAGTACAGGAGATGACGAGAGACTGCGCACAGTACAGGGATGACCAGAGACTGCGGACACAGTACAGGAGATGACCAGAGACTGCGGACACAGTACAGGAGATGACCAGAGACTGCGGACACAGTACAGGGATGACCAGAGACTGCGGACAGTACAGGAGATGACCAGAGACTGCGGACACAGTACAGGAGATGACCAGAGACTGCGGACACAGTACAGGAGATGACCAGAGACTGCGGACACAGTACAGGAGATGACCAGAGACTGCGGACAGTACAGGAGATGACCAGAGACTGCGGACAGTACAGGGATGACCAGAGACTGCGGACATAGTACAGGGATGACCAGTGACTGCGGACAGTACAGGGATGACCAGAGACTGCGGACACAGTACAGGAGATGACCAGAGACTGCGGACACAGTACAGGGATGACCAGTGACTGCGGACAGTACAGGGATGACCAGAGACTGCGGAAAGTACAGGAGATGACCAGAGACTGCGGACAGTACAGGGATGACCAGAGACTGCGGACATAGTACAGGGATGACCAGTGACTGCGGACAGTACAGGGATGACCAGAGACTGCGGACATAGTACAGGGATGACCAGAGACTGCGGACACAGTACAGGGATGACCAGAGACTGCGGACACAGTACAGGGATGACCAGAGACTGCGGACACAGTACAGGAGATGACCAGAGACTGCGGACACAGTACAGGGATGACCAGAGACTGCGGACACAGTACAGGAGATGACCAGAGACTGCGGACACAGTACAGGAGATGACCAGAGACTGCGGACAGCACAGGGATGACCAGAGACTGCGGACAGCACAGGGATGACCAGAGACTGCGGACAGTACAGGAGATGACCAGAGACTGCGGACAGTACAGGGATGACCAGAGACTGCGGACAGCACAGGGATGACCAGAGACTGCGGACAGCACAGGGGATGACCAGAGACTGCGGACAGCACAGGGATGACCAGAGACTGCGGACAGCACAGGGATGACCAGAGACTGCGGACAGCACAGGGATGACCAGAGACTGCGGACAGCACAGGGATGACCAGAGACTGCGGACAGTACAGAGATGACTGCTGACCTTTGGGGAGGGAGGGGGAGCGGGTTCCTGAATTTGACAGGTACCCTCTCTTACTTCCGCAGAGTTTTTTTTTTATCTTACCTGTTCCTTTATCCAGCCGCGCGCTGTCTTCCCGGCTTCTGTAGTGTGGGCGCTCGTCGGACAGCCGGATGCCCAGTGCGCATGCGCGAGAAGCGCTGCGCTTTGTGATTGGTCCGGCGGCTTCTGGGATCTGTCATGTGTCCCAGGTACCGCCTTACCATTCACAAAGAGCACTGCTTCTTGTGCATGCGCACTTGGGACCCGGCTGTCACGCACACTACAGCCGGGAAGACAGCGTGCCGCTGGATTCTCCTGGCGTGCCCACAGATAAGGCTCGGCGTGCCGGCTGTGGCACGCGTGCCACGGGTTCGCCATCACTGCACTAAAGCAAGGACTGGCCAGGATTCAATTAATCTATGGGCAGGCTGGTTGTACTGAAGTGGATCTATCGATCCATTTCAGTACAACCAGCCTGTCGGATTGTTTATATGCAACTACTGCCGGCGGCTATAGCTATCAGCAGTGAGCATTGTGTTCTGCTAGCTGTGAAGGCTCCCCACGGGCAAAACACAATATATAAATTTAACCATATCTAAGGAACTAGGGCTGATGCAGTCTATCCAATGCAATTTTCAAGTACAGCACCACCTGTCTGGAGTTTGCATGTTCTCCCTCTGCCTGTGTGGGTTTCCTTCGGGTACTCCGGTTTCCTCCAAAGACATGGTGGTAGGTTAACTGGCTCCTGTCTAAATTGGCCTTGGAATGTGTTGGTAAGTTCCTTGAGGGCAGGGACTGATGTGAATGTACAATATGCACTCTCTAGCCACTTTATTAGGTACACCTGTTCAATGGCTTGGTAACACAAATTGCTAATCAGCCAATCACACGGCAGAAACTGAACACATTTAGGCATCTAGACGTGGGGAAGATGACTTGCTGAAGTTAAAACCAAGCATCAGAATGGGGAAGAAAGGAGATTTAAGTGATTTTGAACATGGCATGGTCGCTGGTGCCAGATGGGCTGGTCTGAATATTTAAAAAACTTCTGATCTACTGGGATTTTCATGCACAACCATCTCTAGGGTTTACAGAGAATGGTCCGAAAAAGAGAAAATATTGAGTGAGCGACAGTTGTGTGGATGAAAATGAGGTCAGAGGAGAATGGGCAGTCTGGTTTTAGATGATAGAAAGGCAACAGTAACTCAATTACCCACTCCTTACAACCAACGTATGCAGAATACCATCTCTGAACGCACAACACATCGAACCTTAAGGCACATGGGCTACAGCAGCAGAAGACCACACCGGGTGCCACTAAGAACAGGAAACGGAGGCTACAATTCACGCAGGCTCACCAAAATTGGACAATAGAAGTTTGGAAAAGCATAGATCCATCCTTGTATCAATGGTTCAGGCTGGTGGTGGGGGTGTCATGGTGTGAGGGATACTTTCTTGGCACACTTTGGGCCCCTTAGTTCCAACTGAGACAGATTAAATGCCACGGCCTGAGTATTGTTGCTGACCATGTCCATCCCTTTATGACTCCAGTGTCCCTCATCTTCTGATGGCTCCTTCCAGCAGGATAATGCACTGTGTCACAAAGCTCAAATCTTCTCAAACAGGTTTCTTGAACATGACAATGAGGTCATTGCACTCCAATGGCCTCCACAGTCACCAGATCTGCATCCAATAGAGCACCTTTGGGTGGTGGTGGAATGGGAGATTCCCATTATGGATGGTGAGCCGACAAATCTGCAGCAACTGCGTGATGCTACCATGTCAATATGAACCAAAATCTCTGAGGAATGGTTCCAACACCCTTGTTGAATCTATGTCATGAAGAATGAAGGCAAAAGGGGGTCCAACCTGGGACTAGCAAGGTAGACCTAATAAAGTGGGCAGTGAGTGTATATGTAAAGCACTGTGTAAATTGGCATTGCTACTATAAATAAATAAATACATTTTCTGAATCAGCCCCTCATATAACCCCAAGAATAGGTCTAAACAGCAAGGCACAAAGGAAAAAGATGGGTTTTTTTTTTTGGTGGGCTGTCTAATACAATACGGTAAGGGGGAAAACCCAAAGTGTTGATGTATAGGAGTATGACCAAAGTCCTACTACATGAGCTAATACACATATCTAATTTATTTGCCAAATGCGTCGATCCGTGGCACCATATAAAAGACATGTACAAGGAATATACCAAATTAATCTATGTCCAATTTTAGCTAAAATTTATAGATGGTCACATTTTGTGAAACTGTAATCGATTTTATTTTTTAATTGTATAATAAAGATGTCATTGATTTTATAAATATGTCTGGTTTCTCTGGGTGGCACATTTAAGTCCTATATTTCCTGTGTTGTTTTTGGGGCCATTTGGAAAGTCGGACATTGCCCAAGGGCCGGAGTCAATAGGGGGCCCCATGAGATGCCCCTGGTACCTTTTTCATAGGCTTTTTTGAGTTTGGGGAAGGACCCCCTGATCCCCTATTGCCCGGGGGCCCCATGAGTTGTCAGTCCGCCCCTGTTTTGGGGTGGAGGTTTTACATATGATTTTTAATGGAGGGATGGTGCTCACAGAGTAATTTAAAGCAAGGATAAGACGAACCCACCCCCTGATCTTTTTGGTATTTTTTGGTATGCTTTAAAAGGGTTAACCAAGGATAAGACGAACCCACCCCCTGATCTTTTTGGTATTTTTTTGTATGTTTTAAAAGGGTTAACCAAGGATAAGATGAACCCAACCCCTGATCTTTGTGGTATTTTTTGGTATGCTTTAAAAGGGTTAACCAAGGATAAGATGAACCCACCCCCTGATCTTTTTGGTATTTTTTTGTATGTTTTAAAAGGGTTAACCATGGGAAAAAAACACATATTGTAGAAATGTACTGAATATGTTTTTTTTTTTTGCCCAGGGATATCCTTTAACTGCCCTTGTCAGAGCCACAGCCAGGGAACCTGTATTTGAAATCTTATCAAGTTGGCAAAGCAAAAGTAAAACAATGTAAAAGACACTACAAAAGTAACCTTTAGGACGGCTTTACAGTAATAACAAAAATGGTAAAAATCCCTCATAGTTTCACTTTGGAATGCTTGCCATTTTTTTTGTAGCTTTGAATCCCCCTCCGCACCTCCTTGGTTGGCCTCTAGAGACGTAAGCACAATTAGTACAATTTATCAAGACGTTGTCTTTAATGAATATCCTGCAGTGATGGGGGATACACACTGTGAAAATATTTTGCTGTTTCACCCTTTCCTTTATGTATAATTAATTATAATCAGTGAGGCACAGCGTGCTCCGTGACATTTATACGGGTGCGTTGTATCTGCAGCGCGATCTGCAATCAGCAAGATCCCAAAGCTTGTTAGCATGTTAATGAACTAGTCTCGAGTAGCCATTATATTATTTCGTTGGCTCGTGGATTTGCTGAGATGAATTAAAGCCGCCCCGGCTCCAACAAAGCAGAGAACAATGTTTTGTTTTCGGGGTCAAATTTTAACAAAACGCAACTTGGTAATTAAATGGGAAAATGACCTTTTGGAGCAGCTCGAGGATGAATTAGTAAATCTTAAATACCATTAAAGAGGAACTCCAGCATGAGCATTAGGTTCTAATGGAGATGCTGTGTCCTTGCAAGAAGACAAGTTCTTAACTCAGGTTTATGGAGAAAATGCAGTACAATGCAACCCAATGGTCCAGTAGAGGGTTGTGGCCACTTGGACAAGGTCACCTTTTGATCTGAGGGCTGTTGTTGGAGACTGTTCTTATGTTCGAATACAAGAACATTCTTGTCATGGTCAAGGGTCAGATTCGGAGACCAGTAGCCATAGCAGTAGAGAGGCTCCCACCGACTAACAGGATAAATACATGAGAAGATCACCCTGGTAGATAACATGGGCTCACCCAAAGTGTAAGTTCTATCTGGTATTTACGAGAGCTCCTGATGGTGCAGATGGGTTTTGCTGTGTGTGAATACCAAGTCGCAGGTCCTCAGGATCGCCCCAACCAAGAGGTGAGGAAGCCGGGGGTTCAGTAGCAGGTATAGCAGATAGGGCTCAAGCAGAAGCATAGTCAGTAAACAAGCCAAAGGTCAGTAACATGTGGTTACAGGTTGGGATCAAGCAGAAGCATAGTCAGTAAACAAGCCAAAGGTCGGTAACATGTGGTTACCGGTTGGGATCAAGCAGAAGCATATTCAGTAAACAAACCAAAGGTCGGTAACAAGTGGTTGCAGGTTGGGATCAAGCAGAAGCATAGTCAGTAAACAAGCCAAAGGTCGGTAACAAGTGGTTGCAGGTTGGGATCAAGCAGAAGCATAGTCAGTAAACAAGCCAAAGGTCGGTAACAAGTGGTTGCAGGTTGGGATCAAGCAGAAGCATAGTCAGTAAACAAGCCAAAGGTCCGTAACAAGTGGTTGCAGGTTGGGATCAAGCAGAAGCATAGTCAGTAAACAAGCCAAAGATCGGTAACAAGTGGTTGCAGGTTGGGATCAAACAGAAGCATAGTGTAAGAACAAGCCAAAGGTTGAGTGGTTGCAGGATGGTTCCTAATGACCCACCCGTATGATGGGCTGCTTCACTGGTCAATAGGACTGCTCAGGAGGTAGGAAGGGACAGGTTGTCTTTACTGATTTTAGGAAGTGCTGGAGCATTGCCTGTCAGTACGACCTGACATTTATCAGGCTTTGGAAGGTTCTGCAGGTATGTGCAGGCATCTCAATTATTATCCCCCCTTGCCAGATTCTCTTTCAAAAAGACCTTGAACCATATATTCAGGGTTCACTTTTTTTTTATAAAGGCTTCCTCCCCATGCTAAATCACTCTAGCACAATAAATTTAAAAAAATCCTGTGGGGGTAAAGGTTAATTAATATTGTTTGTTAATGTTGATTGACATTCGTCGCCCTTCCTTGTGCTCCTTGCTGTGAAGGCCAGTTATAGACTGGGGCAGAGGCCATTTTTTGGGCCGCACTGGCCACCCTAGCTGCCATTGTGCTACATGCTGGGTGTCCAGTGCTCTCCTGTACCTTTAATGAAGGTTGGACTCCCTCAAGTCCACCTGCCCTTGGTCTATCCATTAAATTCATGCGCCTCTAATATGGGGGCTCTTAAAATTGGAGAGATAGGAACTACAGAATATCAGGGTGCTGTGACGTGGCTCTGTAGCTTACGCATGTATTTGCCAATGTGTGCTAACTAAACCCCTGTTTTTAACCTGTTACAAATGTTTAATTTGGTTTGTTTGCAGGCTGGCTGGCAAGGTAGAGCTGGGAATTTTTTTTTGTTGCTGTCTGACATGCGTGCTCCTTGCTGGTTATAGACTGGGGCAGTGGCCATTTTTTGTACTAATTAATATACTTACCTTACTGTGACCTCCACCTGACACCTAAGCAAGGGTAACATCTGAATCCCTTCTGGCTAGATCCTGGGCATTACTGAGTACTTGAAATCTTACAAGAAGATGCTACTGCACTGGGCTGGAGCATTTTCTCATAGGATTCCAGGCAATCAGCAATGCCAGGGATCTTTCAGAAAAGGTTGATGACATCACCCCCTGCATATGGCTGTTGTAGTGGGGGAATAGATTTTTCTTAAAAGCAGCAACTTTACTTACCTTGGTGTATGTGCACAGGTACACAAATTACCATCACATCCTTTGTCACCACACATTGCATAGGCAAAAGGCACAAAGCCAAACAGAGTGGTTTCCAAAAAAAGGGTCATTTTGGGGGTATTTATGTCAGGGCATTTTTATTTCTGGTTTTACAACAGAAAGTAGGGAATACACCTTTTTTCACATTGTTTGTTTTTTCCTTTGTATGGTAAAAAAAAAAAAACAGGTGGTTATTAAATGGCATCAAAAGAGAGAGAACTCTATTTGTCAAAAAATGATCTATAATTAATTTCGGTACAGTGACTCATTCTAACTATCACAGCTCTGAAAACTGAAAAATGGCCTGAACACGAAGGGGGTATAAAAAAAAATGAATAATCAAGCCAAGCTAATGTATTATATATATATATATATTATACATGTATACTATTATTATTATTATACAGGATTTATATAGCGCCAACAGCTTGCTCAGCGCTTTACAATATAACGGGAGACAATACAACAGCAATACAGTTCAATATATATATATGTGTGTGTGTGTGTGTGTGTATGTGTATATATATATATATATATATATATATATATATATATATATATATTTAGAGTAACACTTGAAAAAAATTTCCATTTTATTTAAACTAAGAAGAAATTTTCCTAAAACATAAATTATTAAATATATTCTTGTCTGACCTTATCTCCCTAATTACTTATCCACATACAGTAGTTGTCATTCAAACTGTCACAGCCCTGAAAACTGAAAAATGGCCTGCATTTTTATTTGAGGTTTTACAACAGAAAGTAGGGAATACACCTTTTTTCACATTTTTATTATTTTCGTTTTTATGGTAAAAAAAAAACAAAACAGGTGGTTATTAAATGGCATCAAAAGAGAGAGAACTCTATTTGTCAAAAAATGATCTATAATTAATTTTGGTACAGTGACTCATTCTAACTATCACAGCTCTGAAAACTGAAAAATGGCCTGAACACGAAGGGGGTATTAAATAAAAAAAAACAAAAACGGATTGATATGGATAACAAGCCAATATAATATATATATATATAATTATTATTATTATACAGTATTTATATAGCACCAGAAAGGTTTGCTCAGCGCTGTACATTATAGTGGGGGACAGAACATGAGACAATACAGTAACAAATCAATACACGAGGGGTTCGAGGGCCCTGCTCTTTGACATATATATATATATATATATATATACGGTATATATATATATATAAATAAATATATATATATATATACAGTATATATATATATATATATATATATCGGTTGAAACCATTTTCATTAAACTAAGAAGAAATTTTGCTAAAACATAAATTATTAAATATATTCTTGTCTAACCTTATCACCCTAATTACTTATCCACATACAGTAGTTGTCATTCAAATTGTCACAGCACTGAAAACTTGAAAAATGGCCTGGAGAGGAGGGGGGTATAACATGCAGGTATTGAAGGGGTTAAAAAAATTAGGCACGGATTGACAAGAATATGTACATCAAGCTAATCTAATCATATATATATATATATATATATATATATATATATATATATAAATATATAAAATATATATATAAAACTATTGAAAAAAAAACTTTACATTTTATGTAAACTAAGCAGAAGTGTTACTTAAAAATTACAAAAATTATTAAATATTTTCTTGTCTGACCTTATCTCCCTAATTACTTATCTGCATAAACAACATTAATGTGCTACTACACCAACCTTTCATGAATGTGGGAAAACAAGTTAATTTGTTGTTTTAAGAAAAAACCTGCTCATTAGTTTGTGCTGTGTGTATCTGGGGAAAATCTGTGGCAGGGAGTGAACGGAATACATTAGAGATAAGCTTCACTTATTTATTCAGTCCTGAAGGCAAGCAAGTGGGAAGGAATAATCTGTGCGTTGTGTATTTCCTTATCATATATTTTTAATACGCCGTGTCCAAAATGTAAGTGTTAGGTGTAAAGAACGGCGCTAAGCACCATTGTCCTCTAAATTGAATGCACAAGATAACCCCAATTAATTTTTTTATTTTGGAAAAAAATATATTGGCTTAATTCAATTAAACCATTTTGATTCCTAAGTGCTGATTCTTCTCCATTGGTGCTGGTCCAAAGGCCATAATGTTTTCAGAGCCACTGACCCAAAACAAGCATGTTGCCAGTGTGTAAACCCTAACAATGAACTTCTCTTATTTTCTCCGTTTTGGTTTGTTAAACAAGCTGCCTTTTAATACCTTTTTTTTTTTACTGTTTTTCTCCCTTTCTCTCTGTACACTCTTGGCCTAAAGTGCAGAGCTTTTGAAAAATGCAGTTTTTGCCTAATTTAGATAAATATATGTATCCTAAGTGCTAAAATTCATCATGTCATACAGTATATAATTTTATTCCAAATTTAATGCTGAATATAGTTTTATACTATTTAATATCATATCTATTCAAGGAGGAATAGCACATGCTTTTATGTACAAAATATTAATATCTGGTTGGATAGCCTTTTTGAGTTATTTATCTCAAATCAACATACATTCGATACATATTCAGTTATCTCATTAAATATAAATTACAATTAAATATGGTATCATTACCTTTTTACCTTCTCTCCTTTTTATACTATTTAATATCATATCTTTTCAAACAGGAATAATAGTACAAAAATATCAATATGTGATTGGATAACCTTTTTATATTTTATTTATCTCAACATACATTCAATAAACATTAAATTAGTTCACAAATTAAAAGTTACATAAAAATTATATTACCTTCTCTCATTTTAATACTACTTAATATCATATCTATTCAAACAGGAATAATGCATGCTTTTATGTATAAAAATATGAATATCTGGTTGGAAAGACTTTTTTAGTTATTTATCTCAAATCAACATGCATTCAATAAATATTCAATTAGCTCATGAAATAAATGACATAAAAATAATATAATTATCTTATTATTAATTATATAACTTATTAAAATGATATAATTATGTTATTATTTCCTCCTTTTTTACTATTTATTATCATGTCTTTTCAAACAGGATTAGCGCAATGCTTTTATGTGCAAAAATCTCAACATCTGGTAGGAAAGCCTTTTTATGCTTAATTTTTTGCAAATGGACATACATTCAACAAAGATTCAATCAGCTCATGACATATAAATTACATTAAAAAATGATGTAATTACCTTATTCATTCCCTTATTTGTATATGATTTAAAATCAAGTCTGTTCAAACAGGAAATTATACACTCTTTTATGTACAAAAATATCAATATCTGGTTTGATATTTTAATAATGCTTTATTTATCTCAAATCAACACATATTCAGATTCAATTGGCTCATGAAATATAAGTTACATAAAAAAAATGATATCCTTACCTCATTCTTAAGGATTATAGTAGTACCCTAACCAGGAGCGGACTGACAACTCATGGGGCACCTGGGCAATAGGGGATCATGGGGCCCCTGTGTCCTTGCCCAAACTCAAAAAAGCCTTGGAAAAAGATACCAGGGGCATCTCATGGAGCTCCCTACTGACCCCGGGCCCTTGGGCAGTGCCCGAGGTTCCAAATGGTCAGTCCGCCCCTGACCCTAACCCACTAACTAAAAAACTCAAAAAGTATCCCTATGTTTGGCCCAACGACACCCAAAGCAAGATTTGGATAAATTTTATAAGCAACTGCTTTGCACATTTCCAGCATTATTATTATTATTTCAGGTACTTATATAGCGCCATCAATTTACGCAGTGTTTTAAATATATATTGTACATTCACATCAGTCCCTAACCCTCAAGGGGCGTACAATCTAAGGGCCCTAACCCTCAAGGGGCATACAATCTAAGGTCTCTAACCCTCAAGGCGTGTACAGTCTAAGGTCCCTAACCCTCAAGGGGTGTACAATCTAAGGTCCCTAACCCTCAAAGGGCATACAATCTAAGGTCCCTAACCCTCAAGGGGCATACAATCTAAGGTCTCTAACCCTCAAGGGGCATACAATCTAAGGTCCCTAACCCTCAAGGGGTGTACAATCTAAGGTCCCTAACCCTGAAGGGGCATACAAGCTAAGGTCTCTAACCCTCAAGGGGCGTACAATCTAAGGTCTCTAACCCTCAAGGGGCATACAAGCTAAGGTCCCTAACTCACATTGATACATACACATATTAGGGTCAATTTGGACAGGAGCCAATTAACCTACCAGCATGTCTTTGGAGTGTGGAAGGAAACCGGAAGAAACCCACACAGGCGCAACATGCAAACTCCAGGCAGGTGGTGCTGTGGTTGGGATTTGAACCAACAACCTTTGTACTGCCAGGCGGAAGTGCTAACCATTTAGCCACTGTGCTGCCTGTAGAATGTCCTACATTTTTTAATTTTTCTATAATATTGTCAGGATTGTGGGGAAAGGCACCAGCATCCCTAGGATCAATAGATACAAAAATATTTTCTTTTTTGTATGGGACTTTAAAGGTGCCAAGAAGTTTGCCAAAATATGCTCTACTGTTAAAAAACTTTTATTATAAAACAGTTAAAACAAGTGTGATTTGAACTTAGTACCAACTATTTTACAGGTAGGTTACATAATATGTATACATACATTTATTTTCACACTTTTCACAGTCATTCGCTGTGTATTCCCCTCAATTCAACAGTGATGCTCCCAGACGGAAATTATTGTCCACTTGGGGGAAACAATGCAATAATTATGGGTATCCATCCCACTTCCTCAGGTTCTGTGAAACTATAAGATACTGTCAGAATTAATTCTTACCAATTTACAGTGAGGAACAGAAGTATTTGAACACCCTGTGATTTTGCAAGTTCTCCCACTTAGAAATCATGGAGGGGTCTGAAATTCACATTGTAGGTGCATTCCCACTCTGAGAGACAGAATTTAAAAAACAATTCAGGAAATCACATTGTATGATTTTTAACCTCCTCGGCGGTATGATTATTTCCGATTTTTTGTGCTGAAAGTGGTACCATTTTTTTGCATGGAAATATGTAGTTTTTTATTGTAGGCTGTAATTTTTAGGAATAACTCACTGAAATCTGTCCGAACAAGAGTCTAGTAAACATTCCGGATATGATAAAATTTGAAACACGAAATCATAAATTATAATTTAATAAATAATCATAAAAAATAATAATATAATAATAATAAATTTAATTCAATAATATAATCAAACCAAAAACACTAAAATTTGAAATACAGAGGCAAATTCGCACATCACTGAGCAAAGTCGCAAAATCGTTTTCAGTGTCTGATGACGAATTTCCCCCACGAATCATTATCACTCAATTCTGCAAGTGGTTCTGATTTACTATCGCTGTTCTCTAGCTGGTCTAAAACCGCTTTTGACGTAAAGGGACGCTTTTTGGACGCCATGGACTTTTCTAAGTTTCCAGGCAGAAAGAACAGTCAAAATGCAGGCAGGGCGCAGGACAACGCAGTAGGGACAAAATGTATGTGAAATGCTTTGAAACAGCAATGTTTTACTATGTAATAATCATTTAAAAAAAAATGACATTTTTTAAAAAATTCAAATTTGCCACCGGTTCCGGCACCTGTACGTCCCGACGGCACAGGGACCGGAACACGGAAGCCGGATGCCGGCATCGGCGGAGGAGATGGCCGGGGACGCTGCAGGGGACACATCGTGGGAGTGAAGGACAAGGTAAGTGCTGCAGGGACTCCCTGAGCAACGCCGCATGGTAAGCCCGAGTGTAGCTCGGGGTTACCGCTCTTGGTACTCAAATTAAAGAATTATTTGTCTTGCACTGCTGAACAGAAGTATTTGAACACCCTGCGATTTTGCAAGTTCTCACACTTAGTAATCATGGAGGGGTCTGAAATTCACATTGTAGGTGCATTCCCACTCTGAGAGACAGAATTAAAAAAAAAATTCAGGAAATCACATTGTATGATTTTTAAAGAATTTGTCTTGCACTGCTGAACAGAAGTATTTGAACACCTGAGAAGATCAGTGTTAATATTCGGTACAGAAGCCTTTGTTTGCAATTACAGAGGTCAGACGTTTCTTGTAGTTCTTGGCCAGGTTTGCACTGCAACAGGGATTTTGGCCGACTCCTCCACACAGATCTCCTCTAGATCTATCAGGTTTCGCTTTAAGCTTTGCAAAAAAAAAAAATGGAATCTGATTGGTTTCTGTGCAGAACTGCACCAGATTTGCACACTCCAGTTTTAGTAAATCAGCCGCTATGTGTTATCATCTCAAAGAGTTGACTGTGATAAAAAAAAAAAAAAGCAAAGCACTCCTATGTATTTCAACTATGCCTGCAGCTCATCTTGTACTGTTCAAGCATAACACACAGAGCGGCGGGATTCAGAAAGGGAAAGCTCATGCCTGGCTTGCAGGATAGCCAAAATACGTGAGAATATGCAAGGTATGGCTTGTAAGCTATGCAGAAGGAAAAAGGAAAATGTGGACCTGCGGAAAGACGGCCACAAAGGATTCTGGGACGGATTCTTCATCCATGCTCGGAATGTTGGGAGCCACAGGCCATCCTTGCAGTTGTCTCTTCCACCCTCCTCCCATTCAGAAAAGAGCTTAACTTGAAACAGATGGCTCTTTCCACTACACAATGAAAAATCATTTAGACAATTGTTTCCGGAAATTGCACATCTGAACTGAATTTATCTTTGCTGGAGGTCTATTGTATACTGACAAATGTAAAAAAAAAAATACAACAAAAACGAACCGGAAAAAAAAAAATCAGAAAACATTTGTAAGCATTATGTTCTGGAAGGACACAGATTTTACTGTGCATTTTTATTTTTTACATTATTTTTTTGTAAACGGTGAAATATACATCTATATATGGATGCTTAGAGAATGTTATGGGTGGTGGCCAAATCTGCCGTGCATTCTTTATAATATGGTGCAGGGGCGGACTGACAACTCATGGGGCCCCAAGGCAATAGGGGATCATGGGACCCCTGTGTCCTTGCCCAAACTCAAAAAAGCCTATGAAAAAGGTACCTGGGGCATCTCATGGGGCCCCCTACTGACCCCGGGCCCTCGAGCAGTGCCCGAGTTTCCAAATGGTCAGTCCGCCCCTGATCTGGTGTATATTAGTGTACACAGTCTTTTGGAATCAGTTAAAGGTGAACTCCAGGAACAAAAACTATTCATAAATAGACACAAAGTACACTATATTGCCAAAGGTATTGGTCCATCCCTCCAGATCATTGGATTCAGGTGTTACAATCCCCTCCATGGACACAGGTGTATACAATCCAGCCCCTAGGCATGCAGACTGCTTCTACAAACATTGGTGAAAGAATGGGTCGCTCTCAGGAGCTCAGTGACTCCAAGCGTGGTGCTGTGATAGGTTGTCACCTGTGCAATAAGTCCATCCGTGACATTTCCTGGCTACTAAATATTCCACGCTCAACTGTTAGTGGGATTATAACAAAGTGGAAGCAACTGGGAACAACAGCAACTCAGCCACCAAGTGATAGGCCACGTCACATGACAGAGTGGGGTCAGTGCATGCTGAAGCGCACAGTGCGCAGAAGTCGCCAACTGTCTGCAGAGTTAATAGCTAAAGACCTCCAAACGTCATGTGACCTTCAGATTAGCACAACAACAGTGCGTAGAGAGCTTCATGGAATGGGTTTCCATGGCCGAGCAGCTGCATCCAAGCCTTACATCACCAAGTGCAATGCAAAGCGTCAGATGCAGTGGTGTAAAGCACGCTGCCACTGGACTCTAGAGCAGTGGAAACATGTTCTCTGGAGTGACCAATCACGCTTCTTTGTCGATGGACATTACTGAGTTTGGCAGTTGCCAGGAGAACGGTACTTGCCTGACTGCATTGTGCCAAGTGTAAAGTTTGGTGGAGGGGGGAAGAAAATAAATGTGGCCATCATATCCAGTGATTGGTAAGCTACAATATATAAATTTTTTGTTTTTGGGTTCATCCTCTCTCCCAGCCTATAGTGTATTCACTATATCCGGTCTCCCCGGACCCTGCATTCACTATATCTGGTCTCCCTGGACCCCGCATTCACTATATCTGGTCTCCCCGACCCTGCATTCACTATATCTGGTCTCCCTGGACCCTGCATTCACTATATCTGCTCTCCCCGGACCCTGCATTCACTATATCTGCTCTCCCCGGACCCTGCATTCTCTATATACAGTCTCCCCGGACCCTGCACTGCATTCACTATATCCGGTCTCCCCGAACCCCGCATTCACTATATCTGGTCTCCCAGGACCCTGCATTCACTATATCTGGCCTTCCCGGACCCGGCATTCACTATATCCGATCTCCCTGGATCCTGCATTCACTATATCTGGTCTCCCCAGACCCTGCATTCACTATATCTGGTCTCCCCGGACCCTGCATTCACTATATCCGGTCTCCCCAGACCCTGCATTCTCTATATACGGTTTCCCCGGACCCTGCACTGCATTCACTATATTCGGTCTCTCCGGACCCTGCATTCATTACATTTGGTCTCCCTGGACCCTGCATTCACTATATCTGGTCTCCCCGGACCCTGTATTCTCTATATCTGTTCTCCCCGGACCCTGCACTGCATTCAATATATATGGTTTCCCCGGACCCTGCATTCACTATATCTGGTCTTCCAGGACCCCGCATTCACTATATCCTCTCTCCCCGGACCCTGCATTCACTATATCTGGTCTTCCCGGACCCTGCATTCACTATATCCGCTCTCCCCGGACCCCGCATTTACTATATCTGGTCTCCCTGGACCCTGCATTCACTATATCTGGTCTCACTGGACCCTGCATTCACTATATCTGGTCTCCCCGGACCCCGCATTTACTATATCTGGTCTCCCTGGACCCTGCATTCACTATATCCGGTCTCCCAGGACCTCACATTCATTATATCTGGTCACAGTACACAGAACATGAAAATACAATTATTTTCGCAAATATAAACTTCTAAATACCTTTTCTCATCAGCAGAATATAGCAGTCTTGTGACTTCTATCAGTGTTCAGCCCAGCACTAGCTAAAGCTTGTAGGAGGAGTTTTCTTTTAGCTCTAGGAGGATGCAGAACCCCTGACCTCTGTCTGAACAGTGCTGATTGGCCCTGTGCTGATTACATGCTCTCTCCCAAGAAAACAATAAACCTCTCTAGCAATACACACCAAACTGAGCATGTGCAAAATGTCTAGGGTTCACTCTGCCTTATCAGGAGATAAGAGGTGGTCACTTAAACAAGGGGAGGAACAAAGCAATCAGGATCAAACAGCTTTTTTACACACTAAGGAGGATTAACCCCTTAGATTCCACAGTGAGTATAACAAGCATGCTTTACTGCATATACAGACGGATTGTACTGTTGTGGGTTTAGTAACACTTTAAAATCAGCAGCTATAGCATTTGCAGCTGCTGACTTTTATTTTTGTAAAAAATGAGTGAAGTTCCTCTTTAAAGTGTATTTAAAGGCTAACTGAAGGTAAAACTTTTTTTTTTAGTTTTAGAGGGTGGAGTGGAACTAGAACACCTGTCGGGTTTTTATTGCTATCTGTTCCCCCATTAGAGAGCTTCTCCCTCTCTAATTGTCCTGTTTACTGTTGTCACCAAGAGTTAAAGTCAAATTTTGGGCTGTCACCAGAACAGGAATAAAAGGGAATATTTGAATTGGGACACTTGTTCTGGTGACAACCAGGGAATCCCTCACTTTCAAGGGATATCCTCTCACTTCTTGTTTTGACTATGGGACAGAAATCGAAGGGAAATCTCCCCACTGGAACAAAAATGTGAAAAAAAATCTGACAAAGGTCAGATGGGATGGATTTGAACCCCTGTTAGGTTTTTATACCTGTCTGCATCTCAGCACTCTCTCACTGTCCCAGAAATCATTATCAGTGGGACTGAAAGTGAGAGAAAATAAAAAATGTTGTCAATAGAACCGAAAATGAAGGGAAATCTTCCAATGGGAACAGTTGTCTAGGAGTAGATTTCCCTCATTTTAGTAGATTGTTCCTCTAACTCAACCTTTCTCAACCTTTCTCGACCCTGGGGTGCCTTGAGGTTTCTTCAGGGGTGGCCTGACAAAATGTCTAAAAACTGCCCAAAACTTGTATACAAGCCAGTGGGTGGAACAAGCCGGCCTTTTAGCTGCACAACGCCACAAGTTTTCAATGTGCACCATTATGACCTTCTAGCCGCCGGCGTCCTGGCAACCAATGACATCATCAGTTGATAAGGAGGATGTCAGCTGCCTGCACACCATCCTGGTTTGACCCTCCCCTGCCCCTCTCCATCAGTGCTGGGGTCACATTAGCTGAGTGATGGAGAAAAACTGAGGGGGAAGAGAAACATGGGAATACTAGTCAGTACCAGTGTGCAAAAATGTATTTGTTTTGGAAGAATAAATCACCTCTAATGTTGGGTGTCCTACATGTGTGGATGTTGCTGCGTTATATAAAACTATTAGAATAGTTTTTCACATTTTAGAATGGATTGCCTCCGGACTGTCCATAATTTTAAAAGGGCGCCTCGGGACTGTCTATAATTGTAAAGGGTGCCTCGGGACTGTCCATAATTTTAAAGGGTGCCTCAGGACTGTCCATAATTTTAAATGGTTGCCTTGGGACTGTCCATAATTTTAAAGGGTGCCTCGGCACTGTCCATAATTGTAAAAGGGTGCCTCAAGACTGTCCATAATTTTAAAGGGTGCCTCGGCACTGTCCATAATTGTAAAAGGGTGCCTCGGCACTGTCCATAATTGTAAAGGGTGCCTCAAGACTGTCCATAATTCTAAAAGGGTGCCTCAAGACTGTCCGTAATTTAAAAGGGTGCCTTGGGACTGTCCATAATTTTAAAGGGTGCCTCGGGACTGTCCATGATTGTAAAGGGTGCCTCGGGACTGTCCATAATTTTAAAGGGTGCATCGGCACTGTCCATAATTTTAAAGGGTGCCTCGGGACTGTCCATAATTGTAAAGGGTCCCTCGGGACTGTCCATAATTTTAAAGGGTGCCTCAAAACTGTCCATAATTTTAAAGGGTGCCTCGGGACTGTCCATAATTTTAAAGGGTGCCTTGGGACTGTCCATAATTTAAAAGGGTGTCTTGGGACTGTCCATAATTGTAAAGGGTGCCTCAAGACTGTCCATAATTTTAAAAGGGTGCCTTGGCACTGTCCATAATTTTAAAGGGTGCCTCGGGACTGTCCATAATTGTAAAGGGTGCCTCGGGACTGTCCATAATTTTAAAGGGTGCCTCGGGATTGTCCATAATTTTAAAGGGTGCCTTGACTCAAAAAAAGTTGAGAAACACTGCTCTAACTTCCCGTTGTACAAGGACTGTACCAAAAGTGGGCATACCATTTTTTGTCAACCTACATAGGTCATTTAAGTTTCACATGGTGGTAGACAGAAACAATTGAGTTACGGCTACAATCACCTCAAGCAACATGGTGGTAGAGTAATTCTTTCTCTACAGTAACTCTTTTTCTACTTCTTTTTCATTGCAGGCAAATAATGGATTCCAAGCAGAAGCAATGTGCCATCACTGATTTCACTGAGTTCTTGATGGAGGGGTGCAGACCATCCGATATCCACAGAGGGCTACAGAATGTTAACAGAGATGACACCATTGACAAGAGCAATGTCATGTCCAGTCATTGGTGACTCCTGTCAATGGTGTCATCTCCATAAACATTCTATAGCCTTCTGTGGATGTCAGACAGCCTGCTTGTCTCCTTTGTCAAGAACTCAATGACAGCACATTGCTTCTGCCTGGAATCCATTATAATCCAAATAAGAAGAGTTACTATGGAGGAGGAATTACTCTACAAACGTGAAATTTGAACAATCTGTATAAATTAATATAAACGTTATGCCCACTTTTGCCTTACTTTTGGTACAGTCCATGTACCTACAGAATAGGAAGTGAAAAAAAATCTTCCCAATGGAAAAAATAACTTGGCAGGGATTTTAGTCATTCCTTACACTTTCCAAGATGTAAAAAAAAAAGTTTTTGCTTTAAAAATAATAAAAATAAATTTCCAGGGCTTCAAATATGGAGTCCTAGCTGAACGGCAGCCAGAGCTGCAGCTTGGTCCAATGTCCCAATGCAACTGTAAAGTGTCCTGTATTCTCACTTACTGTCTTCATGGCAAATCTTCCTCTGCGTGTCACATAAGAATCTGCTCATCAGTCATTGCCCTCAGTAATCCCCACGTCCCCAGAGTAGCAATTAAAGTAACACAGGAAGTTTTAGAAGATTATAACATGTGTCATGTCCAAAGGGGCTATTTTTAGGCTGGCATCTCTTTGGAAATTCGATGAGGAGAGATAAAGGAAGGAAGGATCAACTTCCGTTATTGGACCTTCTCTGCGTACACTATTTACTCGCTCTGTGTAACCTTTTTCAGGACTGGGAAGAACCCTGTGAAGAATATAGAGCAGGTTATTCATAGACCACGTCTCCAAATTCACAATGGGCCAAGGCTATTAATAAGCAGCTAATAGAGGAAGAAGTACAGCTGGTCTATACTATGGAAGAGCTACTTCTTATCTACATTACATGCATGGTGTATAGACTGATTCAGCTACATGGATGATTGCTATTCACACTGCTAGACTGAACAGGGGAAGAAAAAACAGATCTATCTATCTATTCATATCTATCTATCTATCTATCTATCTATCTATTCATATCTATCTATCTATCTATCTATCTATCTATCTATTCATATCTATCTATCTATCTATCTATCTATCTATCTATCTATCTATCTATCTATTTATCTTTATATTTTTATCTAATAAAAAGAATATAATAATAATGTATGTATTTATTTATTTTAATGAATGTATTTATTTATTTATTTTTTATTTATTTAAATTCTATCTATCTATCTATCTATCTATCTATCTATCTATCTATCTATCTATCTATTATCTATCTATCTATTCATATCTACCTATCTACCTATCTATCTATCTATCTATCTATCTATCTATCTATCTATCTATCTATCTATCTATTCATATCTATCTATCTATCTATCTATCTATCTATCTATCTATCTATCTATTCATATCTATCTATCTATCTATCTATCTATCTATCTATCTATCTATTCATATCTATCTATCTATCTATCTATCTATCTATCTATCTATCTATCTATCTCTATATCTATCTATCTATCTATCTATCTATCTATCTATCTATCTATCTATTCATATCTATCTATCTATCTATCTATCTATCTATCTATCTATCTATCTATCTATCTATCTATCTATTCATATCTATCTATTCATATCTATCTATCTATCTATCTATCTATCTATCTATCTATCTATCTATCTATCTATCTATCTATCTATCTCTCTCTCTATCTATTTATCTTTATATCTTTATCTAATAAAAATAATATAATAATAATGTATGTATTTATTTATTTTAATGAATTAATGTACTTGAATTAATAATAATTTATTTATATAATAATCTATATGATAATCATATAATGTAGAGATGTGGCACCTGTTCAAAGGCAATATCTTGATTCTTTAATCATGCAAAATCTTAAATCATACATAAGGAACACAATGGTTTCTGGCATCCCTGCCTTTTACTCAACACCAGAAAGAGCGGCAATGCCCAAAACCATTGTTCTGATTTGTACCTTGTCTACGGTTTAAGATTGTGCAGGATTAAAGAAATAAGAAATTGCATTTGAATCAGAACCAGATCTCTACTTTATTGGATAATTATTGGCGGTGATTTGGAGCTCGCTAGGTATGTTTGCACAGACGTTATCATTAGCAATGTGTTTCTATATATGTATACATATATATATCTCCTAGATTGTAAGCTCCCAGGATCAGGGCCCTCCTATCCCTCTTGTATTGAACTGTATTGTTGCTGTATTGTCTCCCGTTATATTGTAAAGCGCTGAGCAAACTGTTGGCGCAATATAAATCCTGTATAATAATAATAATAGTATACATGTATAAAATATATATATATATATGTAAAATTTTAGATTACTATTGTAATAAAATTTGTAAGCACTTTGCATGTGTGTATGTAT
The DNA here is from genome assembly GCF_062004578.1 of Staurois parvus. Taxonomy (NCBI): domain Eukaryota; kingdom Metazoa; phylum Chordata; class Amphibia; order Anura; family Ranidae; genus Staurois; species Staurois parvus. The sequence continues at coordinate 143,114 of NW_028318740.1, read as the reverse complement.
GTATATATATATACAAAAAAATATATAATATAATTTTAGATTACTATTGTGATAAAGTGAATAAGCACTTTGTATATATATATATATATATATATATATACACTCACCAGCCACTTTATTAGGTCCACCCTGCTAGTGCCAAGAACTTATCCCCCACCCCATTACACCACCAGCCTGAACATTTGATACAAGGCAGGATGGATCCATGCTTTCATGTTGTTTATACCAAATTCTGACCCTACCATCTGAATGTCGCAGCAACCAGTCTGCCCATTCTCCTCTGACCTCTGACATCAACAAGGCATTTTCGCCCATACAACTGCCACTCACTGGATATTTTCTCTTTTTCGGACCATTGACCATATGACTTTATCATGAATTTAGTATGGATTTTTTGTAAATAAAAACATTTGATATAATTTTAACACCCTACTAATCTTATAAGTGAATAAAGCACAAATAGTGCAAAAATAATCTCAAAAGCGTAAACATACAAATAAGGCTCATAATTAAGCAATTAAACTAAAAATTACCAGCATTGTGTAAAACCATTAATGAAATAAAACTTCAACCTTTGTGAAACACATCATACTTAAAAATGCTCAAAAACGCTAACGCTGATAAACGCTATGCAAAAATGCTGAAAAACTCACGTTTTTAACGTGACTGTAGCCAGCTAACGCTAGCAGCGTTAGGCAAACGTTCAGTGTGCATGAGGACTAACTGAAAAAAAAATCTTCCATATTTAAACAAAAGATAATGATAAAGGAAATTATTTTAACAGTTGATATCAGATGTGACTTATAGGTACCTAGAAAAGTCTCATTGCGACTGTTATACCTTTTTGTATATATGTGACAGATACGGAATGTCAGTCCCTGTTTAAAGGGATATTTATTACTCCCAAACAAATATTTTTTTTTTTATCTGCGGTCGTGTGCAAAAAACACTTTATTAAAATGCATCTAAATCCCTTTTCAGTTTCAGATAGAGTGGCGAGGGGTTAGAAATCCCATCAGGTGTTTATTGCGTTCTGCATCACCTTTCGGTGGATTGACCCTCTCTATTTGTCCTGGTTCTTTCCTATGCAACAAATATCCTCTTGTCCTTTATACATATTTTCCAGTTTTTCAAACCTTTTATATTATATATGACACATCCCATCTCTTTTATTTTTTTTTTAAATTGCCTTAATTTGTCTTTCTCCAATTTTTGCATGTCCCTTTTACCAGGCCCTTCCCAAAAACTTTGTACACTGATGTACTCCTGATGAAGTCACGTGACGTAACGTAACGCGTAGGGTACACCGATGACGTCAGGCCGCAAACTGGAAGTGCACGTGCCATTTTGGAAAAGGGAGTTCTGCATTCTTCTTCCAGCAAACACTGTATAGTGAGTTTTTAACTCTGTACTGTCCCAGGAGGACACATTTTAATTGGAGTGATCTTGAGCTGTTTAAAAGTGCTGGCTAACGGTGGTGAAGATCTGTGTACCATTATACCCTCCCGGGTTAAAGGGAAAGGCGCAGTTTGCCTGTCATTACGGGTAAAACTTGGAGGTGAGCGCAATAGAGTGTTGAAGGTGGATGAGCACTAGGGGGTGACCCAGGAGCACCGTATATGTATACAGTACAGTATACAGTAGTGTGTTACACTGGTCCACAGGGACGGTTCACCATATTTTTAGACCATTTTCAGAAGACACTTGTTGCTGGTGTATTTGGATCATGATCTATAGGATATATGCCTGGCAGTACTAGGGTCGTCGGTTCAAATCCCAACCACGGCACCACCTGCCTGGAGTTTGCATGTTCTCCCTGTGCCTGTGTGGGTTTTCTCCGGGTACTCCGGTTTCCTACCACACTCCAAAGACATGCTGGTAGGTGAATTGGCTCCTGTCTAAATTGGCCCTAGTATGTGTATGTATGAATGTAAGTTAGGGACCTTAGATTGTACGCCCCTTGAGGGTTAGGGACTGATGTGAATGTACAATATGCAAAGCGCTGTGTTAATTGACGGCGCTATATAAGTACCTGAAATAAACAATAAATAAATATATACCATACAAGTCCACGTGATATTTAAGATTTAAAGGGACAGTTCACCATTTAGGACTATTTATTTGGTATTTGTGTGCACTATTCATTTATAGCATTGATCATGTGCAGTTCTATGGGTGCCTATGGCAGGCCATACATTATACAATTTTCTTGAGATTTTTGGTTTAGATTTACCAAAAACCATATAATAGGAGGTCAAACCTAACAAAACTTTCAATTGTATCCAGTTAGGCAGGCTCTTGCACTACAGGGGTGAAGGTAAATCTAAAGGAAATTAGGCAGAAATTGGACAGAAAATTGTATAGTATATGGCCAGCCTTAATGTATGCATTGGAAAGATAATTGGGATAGCATACATTGATTTTCACAAGCACAGTTTTCTGGGTTTTTTTTCACTATTTATATATGCACGTATTAGTTTGTTAGCATCATTTATGTATATATTGTTGCGCTGCATTTCTTCATTTTTATTTATGTTTTTACATGTGGGAACACATTATATGTTAGCCGCACAATTTGTTTAGGAGGTTCATTGCGCTGAGGGTTTTCTACACACATAGACCTCAATAATACTATACTTCCATTTTATTTTCCTTTTTGCACACGCAAAGTTTTTTTGTTTTTTTTTTCCGCTTTAGCAGCTGCCGCTTGGCAGTGGACATAGCAGCATAGCTTAGCATTAAGCAATATTCCCAAGTCCTTTTTTCAGTTCTGTTTTCTCCAAGTTTACTCCATGTAATGTACTACGTTCGCACAAATATATACAACTTTCTCTCTTAAGACTTGACATTTACCAATAATTGCTTTTTAAACGCTAAAACCACACTCCAGCTTAAATATGGATTCTACGGACAGCTCTCCTTAAAATGAATAATTCGACTTTACTAGGGTGAAGTGCTGAAAATGTCATATTAGTACACAGAAGAGGGCTAAGAGCTTCCCACAAAGGAACTGAGGGTAGAATCAGCTGAAGCCCATGGATAAAGCTTTGTGTTAACTAGTCCCAGAGAAATCTGCTTTGCACCAGTCAGGAGAGACCCAACCCTAGGCAGTCCTCATTTAGATTCTCTGCAGTTCAGTTGCTGCTCCTCAGGGGTTATTTACTGCAAACCCTGATATTGTTAACTTTTAGCCTCTCATGCTTCATTTGTAATGCTGAAATTCATTCTCGGTTTAGCCATTCCATTGCTGTAAGCGATATCCAGGCGACAACTACCTTTCCAGCGTGACATGGATAAATCTGGATGCATGCTGCTGGGAACGTGATTTTTATCTGTGTGCGTTCAGGAGAGTGTGAGGATAGATGTAATGAGAGATATTAGGAGGTTGATTTACTAAATGCAAATAGGCTATTCACTTTGCAAGGCAAGTTGCACTTTGCAATGGAATTCGTACCAGAGCTTAGTGAATGAGGTGATGCTCTGCTGATGTCCATCATCCAGGGGAGGACTGACCATTTGGAAACTCGGGCACTGCCCGAGGGCCCAAGATCAGTAGGGGGCCCCATTAGATGCCCCTGGTACCTTTTCTATAGGCTTTTTTGAGCTTGGGCAAGGACACAGGGGCCCCATGATCCCCCATGAGTTGTCAGTCCGCCCCTGCCATCATCCAATTATGTAGACCACGGGTCTCCAACTATGGCCCTCCAGCTGTTGAGATACTACAAGTCCCATCATGCCTCTGCCTTTGGGAGTCTTGACTGTGGCTGTCAGAGTCTTGCTTGGCCTCATGGGACTTGCAGTTTCTCAACACCTGGAGGGCCAGAGTTTGGAGACCCCTAGAGAAACATCTTCTCACTACCTGTTGTGTATGTGGGGCAGAAAGTGAAGTGACCCCACAGTGGTCTCCAAACTATGGCCCTCCAGCTGGTGAAGTACTACAAGTCCCATCATGCCTCTGCCTCTGGGAGTCTTGACTGTGGCTGTCAGAGTCTTGCTTGGCCTCATGGGACTTGTGTATGTGGCGCAGAAAGTGAAGTGACCCCACAGGGGTCTCCAAACTATGGCCCTCCAGCTGGCAAAGTACTACAAGTCCCATCATGCCTCTGCCTTTGGGAGTCTTGACTGTGGCTGTCAGAGTCTTGCCTGGCCTCATGGGACTTGCAGTTCCTCACACCTGGAGGACCAGAGTTTGGAGACCCCTAGAGAAACGTCTTCTCACTTCCTGTTGTGTATGTGCGGCAGAAAGTGAAGTGACCCCACAGGGGTCTCCAAACTATGGCCCTCCAGCTGGTGAAGTACTACAAGTCCCATCACGCCTCTGCCTCTGGGAGTCTTGACTGTTGCTGTCAGAGTCTTGCTTGGCCTCATGGGACTTGCAGTTCCTCAACACCTGGAGGGCCATAGTTTGGAGACTCCTGATGTAGACAGTCTAAGCCTTTCTCACCTTTATACCCTGTAGTAACCCTTGGATTAATTTTCAGGTATCGAGGGAACCTCTGATAAAATCAATTCCTTGGGGTCATTGCGAAAAATGTGCCTTACATAGGTGGCTAGTGGAAAGAATGCAGAGGCGTAACTAGAACCTTCATTGCCTCGGAGAAGGAAACCAGGAGGGGCCCTCCCAGGGGCGGACTGACCATTCAGGCACTCAGGTAGTGCCTGAGGGCCCCGGGTCAGTAGGGGGCCCCATGAGATGCCACTGGTACCTTTCATAGGCTTTTTCATAGGCTTTTTTGGGTGCGGTTTGAGTATGGGCGAGAGCACAGGGGCCCCATGATCCCCTATTGCCCGGGGGCCCCATGAGTTGTCAGTCTGCCCCTGGGCCCTCCTGGCCCCCAACCGGCCTTTCCACTGATCCTGGGGCCCTATACTCCCATAGTGGGACCCTTTATTACAGTCCCACAGTGAACCATTTTGGGTTCCTCCCATGGTGGTGGAATGCCAGAGCCCAGTTGCAAGTGCAATCTATGCGACCCTGGTAGTTCTGCCACTTGTGCCAGTAGTTTTTTTATTTTCGTTGTTTTATTTTTTATCCATTTGTAACCATTTTATTTATTTATTTTTTTACACTTTTATTTTTTACGAGGCTTTGGTGAAATGGTGAAATATCAAGGGTCCAAACAGACCTCTGATGTCTCACTTTTGAGACATAGAAAGGGACTGAGGACAGATTCGTTAGTCCCTTTCTCTGGCATCTTTTGCCATGCTTTCTGAGCATTTTTTAAGCCTGGGTTCACATATATGTGATGCGGTATATCGCATGTGATTCGCTCAGGAACCGCACCGCATTCCTCTGCAAATCACATGCGACTTGTGTGCGGTGCAATTGGAGCCATACATCTATTCGCACCGCACCAAAAAGATGCAGGACCCTTTTTTTGGTCCGCACTAGAATCGGATCGCATGGGTATTCACACCTATGTGATCCGATTCTGCACATCGCACCGCGTTTTGCGTACTGCTTTTGGGGTGTTGTTAACTTAACAGACACACCCGCAGTGGTTCGCATGAACGGGATTCGATTCTGATGTGGTGCGGCATTTGCTCTGAAAATGCTGTGAATTCCACACCATATCAGTGTGAACCCAGGCTCAACGACATGTGACTTAAAAACTGCACCAAAAACATTTCTCAGAGGCGCTTTTCAGTCGGTTTTTAGGCATTTTTCAATTTTTTCAATGGGAAGCAGCATTTTTGGGGCTTTTTTTTACCTCAACAAGTGCCAAAGGTGCTGCAACCTAGGGGTTTTACACCGCACAGCAAGCACAACTCCTCAGTGTGAAAACATACATAGATTATACATTCACATACATAGGGAAGCATTTTTCATGAGCTTTTCAGGCACTTTTTTAATGCAAAAATGCTTCAAAAACTCCTCAGTGTGAAACTAGCCCTACACCGCAAGGGAAGCGCAACGCCCCAGTGTGAAAACATACATAGACATACATAGGAAAGCATTTTTCTTCAGCTTTTAAGGTGCTTTTTTTGACACAAACGCACTTCAAAAACTCCTCAGTGTGAAAGTAGCCTTAACAATCGCATGTAAAACCCGACAGGCTGGTTGTACCCAAGTTGATAGATCGATCAACTTGGGTACATTCATCCTGCCCATACATGGTCCCTTCTGAACCGGCCGAGATTCGAACTGTCTGTAACTGGCTTTACTTCTGAATAGGAGGTAGAACAAGCCAAGGCACTAAAACATAACAATAAACAATAGCACAATCAGTATACAACCTTTGCTTTACAAATAAACATTGATCTCTGCAGAAAAAAACATATTTTTTTTATGAATAGATTATAAATTGATAAAAAATCTAAAAAAAAAAGCCTAAAGCTTTTCAATACATTTGTCCAATCTCCATTAGATGTGTCATTAAAGCAGAATTCCAGGATAACCCTAACTACTCTTAAAAATGCTCCCTCGCACCTTCTATCCCCTGTGTTAACCAGCCTGTATGAGAAAGATGGATATACTTACCTATTTTCAGCCCGCTCCAGTCTGGTCAGGTGATTCGGCTCCATTGTCTCAGCCAGCAGCGGCTGCAAGGAAGAGGAAGGAGAGCCAACAATGGATGGGCCAAGGAATGCATTAAGGTAAAAAATTTTTAGGATTTAAATCATTTTAAGTGCTTATATGCTAATGTTTGGATCCTTTCCCCATTCGTCTGGCGAATCGGATCAGATGACAGTTGGGTGGAAACGGGCAAGCAGTCTGTTTCCATCCGAATGCCCCATAGAAGTCAGCGGGCTGTGACTGTGTCCGCTCTGCAGCAGTGAAGCTGTCACAGACCTGTCATCCGCCTGCTAAGCGGGGATCAGCAGAGAGATCCCCCGCTGAGCAGGCGGATCCGCTGACGGGGCCATAGTCTTTTTTAATGTCTTGTGTTTTGTGGTTTTACTGTCAACTGTACTCAAAATGGGCAATTTAAAGCCCAATTCCAGCATCCCCCTACAACTGACCCCCCTTCCCCACCCCAGTGTGAATGTTATGCAATATTTTAATTGTTTCAGACGTCTTCCATCTCTGATAATAAATATTACACTCTAAAAAGTGTGTATATAGAATAAAGCTGTTACCTTTAAATTTCCAAAAAATAAATATAAACCATGGCTTTAAGTACCATCTCTATGCTGATGACACACAAATCTATCTTTCTACCCCTCACCCCTTTAGTCTACTCTCGCATTACTAGCCTACTAAGTGACATATCAGCATGGATGTCACTCCACTTCCTCAAACTCAATCTTTCTACAATGGAGTTCATACTATTCCCTCCAGCCCGTGCCACCTCCGTCCCCTGACTTCTCCATCAAGATCAATAACACAACCATCAGTCCCTCCCCTCATGCCAGGGTACTAGGTGTAATCCTAGACTCCCATCTGTCCTTTCAGCCCCAAATCCAATCACTGTCCAAATCTTGTAGACTTCACCTCCAACCTCCGCAAAATCTCCAAGATACGCCCATTCCTAACCTTGGAAACCACTAAGCAACTTATTCACTCCATGGTTATCTCTATTGTAACTCCCTCCTCAATGGCTGACCTCATCGCAGGTTATCCCCTCTTCAGTCTATCATGAATGCTGCTGCCAGTCTTATCCACCTTACTAACCGTTCTGTATCTGCCACCCCTCTCTGCCAATCCCTCCACTGGTCTCCACTCAGTGTCCTCCATCCCTCTCTGCCAATCTCTCCACTGGCCCCCATTCAGTGTCCTCCATCCCTCTCTGCCAATCCGTCCACTGGCACCCACTCAATGTCCTCCATGCCTCTCTGCCAATCCCTCCACTGGCCCCCATCCCTCTATGCCAATCCCTCCACTGGCCCCCATCCCTCTATGCCAATCCCTCCACTGGCTTCCCATTGCCCAACGAATACAATTCAAAACATTAACAATAACATATAAAACCATTTATAACTCTGCCCCAAATTACATCACCAATCTTGTCTCCAAATATCACCCAAACCGTACTCTCCGTGCCTTTCATGACCTCTTAATCTCTAGCTCCCTTGTTCCCTCTTCCCATGCTCATCTCCAGGACTTCTCCAGAGCCTCCCCCATCCTCTGGAACTCTCTACCCGAATTTATCAGACTTTATCCTGCTCTTCTCACTTTTAGGTGATCTCTGAAAACCTGAAAATCTCTTCAGGAAAGCGTATCCTGCCTCCAGCTAATAAGGGAATCTTCTATTCCTCCTACCAGTCCATCCCCCACAGTTATTACCTTTTGTACCACCAGCCCCTCCCTCTTAGATTGCAAGCTTCCAGGATCAGGGCCCTCCTAACCCTCTTCTATTGAATTGTATTGCTGCTGTATTGCCTCCCGCTATATTGTAAAGCGTTGAGCAAACTGTTGGTGCTATATAAATCCTATATAATAATAATAATAAGTTGAACAACAAGTGGAAGTTCCATATATTATGAATATATAAATACATCCAACAACAATTCTTGTATAAAGTGAAATATATATATAACGTATAATATACAACAAATTTTTTTTATATATATATATATATATATATATATATATACAGTATATATATATATATTATATATCCATATATATTGTAAAGCGCTGAGCAAACTGTTGGTGCTATATACATCCTGTATAATAATAATAATAATAATAATAATAATAATAATAAAAATATTATAATAATGAATAAGTAAAATAAAAACAAAAGTAAATTCCACCACACTTTAACATTTGTAATACTTTTTCCTCATCCACCGCCAACTTACAGTACGTTAAATGAAATCACCAGAAGTGGCACCACCCATAGGAAAACAGCTCGCCCTCTTTTCTGACCCTCGGATTAGGAAGGTCAAACTGCGTTTAGAACATTCCACTCAACGGATGCTGCTCCTCTCTCAAATAAACCTCTCCAGATATTATCATATCTCATGGGCGTACATCCAGCAAATATATCCGAAGAAATAAGACAAACTCATATTAATGAAAGTTCTGCTATAAAACATTTATCACATGAATAAAATCATATGCACTCACATAATCCAAGTGCAAGACAGCACTGTCAAAATCAATTCCGTGTATCAAAATGCCAGGAGGCATAAAGGCGAGTTAGATCCCTTAAACATATATATATATACTATACGCAGACAAAAAAAAAGTTAAAAAAACAAAACAACAAAAAACATATCTTGTTTAAATCAAAAAATATGGGGCAGATTCATTGGACCACTTGGTCTTTTTTCTGTTGTCACCCTTCTGTGTTTCTATCAATGTCCATGTTCATGGTGACATCATTAAGACCTGCCCCACAGGATGCTGGGTCCTCTCCTTCCCCTGATCTTTCTCATCTCTTAGCAGTGAGAGTTCCTCAGTGCTGAAGAACACCGCCAAGAACAACTGCCAGAAGCCCGGTTACAATAAACCCGATAACACCTTGACACACCCTGGGCTTTTTTCTGGCATTGGCACAGTAAAGGCTTCTTTCTGGCAACTCAACCATGCAGCTCATTTTTCTTCAAGTATTGTTGTATTGTACTTGTTGAAAAAAAACGTGGGTTTTTCTTTGTATTCCGAACAATTCTTCTGGCAGTTGTGGCTGCAATCTTTCTTGGTCTACCTGAACTTGGCTTGTTATCAAGAGATCTCTGAATTTTCCACGTGATTGAACAGTACTGACTGGCATATTCAAAGCTTTGGATATCTTTTTATATCCTTTTCCATCTCTATAAAGTTCCATTACCTTGTAATGCAGGTCTTTTTACAGTTCTTTTCTGATCCCCATGGGTCAGTATCTAGCCTGCTCAGTGGATCCATGTGAGAGATAACAAACACATTGGCTATTTATACACTGACACTAATATAAAAAGTCAAAGATGTGGGAAATTAACTATTTATTACAGTTTTACCCTGTGTGTCACCTTGTGTATCTATGCCAAGGCCAAACATTCCAGGGGATGGAAAGTTTTGATCAGGGCTATTTAGGTGATTTCTATTATCATTATAATTTATAAAGGAGCCAAACAACTACAGTGTGTGACAATAAATGGCATAAGTGATCACTCTCCTTAAATAAAAGATAGTTAGGTTTTCTGTCATGATCAGTCATATTTCAATACAAATTCCAATATTTCACGATTTCTGGAAGGTTATGCAAATGTTTGAGCACAACTATATATATATATATATAAAATCATGGCCCCTAATATTGGCACCCCTGCATTTCTGTCAGATAATGCACCACATCGCTCTGAAAATTGTTGCAATTACAAATGTTTCGGCATGCTTATGTTTATTTCCTTTGTTTGTATTGATATGACACAAAAAAGTAGAGAAACAAAAAAGCCAAATCTGGCACATTCCACGCAAAACCCCAAAAATGAACTGGACAGAATTATTGCCACCTTCAATTTAATATTTGGTAGCACACCCCTTTGTTAAAATACTGAAATCAATGGCTTCCTGTAACCACCAATGAGTTTCTTCCATATCTCTACTGGAATTTTGGAGCGCTTTACTTTTGCCAACTGCTCCAGGTCTCTCAGACTGGAAGGGTTCCTTTTCCCAACTGCTGTTCTGAGATCTCTCCACAGGTGCTCTGTGGGATTGAGATCCGGACTCATTGCTGGCCAATTCAGTCCTCTCCAGCACTTTGTCTGAAACCATTTCTGGGTGCTTTTTGATGTGTGCTTTTGGTTATTGTTCTTCTGTAAGACCCATAACCTCTGATGGAGACCCAACTTTGTGACACTGGGACCTACATTGCACCACAGAATTTTTTGGTAGTCTTCAGATTTCATAATGCAATGCACACGGTCAAGACATGAAGTGTCTAAAGTAGCAAAGCAACAACAAAACATCAGTGAACATCCTCCGTGTTTGACTGTAGGGACTGTATTCTTTTCTTTAAAGGCCTCATTGGTTTTTCTGAAAACAGTACAATGATGGGCTTTACCAAAAAGCTGCCATTTTGTTTCCTCTATCCACAGCACATTCTCCCAAAAGGATTTTGACTTCCTCAGGTAACTTTTGGCAAACTCCAATCTGGCTTTTTTATGTTTCTGTGTCAGCAGTGGGGTCCTCCTGGGTCTCTACCACAGCATCCCTTTTCATTCATATAATGTGAGCTGACACAGTTGTACCCTGTGCCTAAAGGTCAGCTTGAATTTGTCTGGAAGTTGATCGAGGTTCTTTAGCCACCATTCGAACAATCTTATTTTGCAATCTTTGATCAATTTTTCTCTTTTGTCCATGTCCAGGGAGATTTTCTACAGTGCCATGGGCTGTAAACCTCTTGACAATGTTGCGTACATTGGACACAGGGACATTAAGATCTCTGGAGATGGACTTGTAACCTTGAGATTGTTTATTCTTTTTCACAATTTTTGTTCTCAAATCCTCAGACAATTCTTTGCTGCAATTTCTGTTCTTCACGCTCCATGTGGCACACAGAGACTCACAACAGAAAGGTTGAGTAAATTTTTCACCATTTTATCTGGTTGCCAATGTGATTTCTGTATTGTCAGCACCTGTTAATTGATACAGGTGAGTTTAATGACAAATTACAGGAGCATCACAAATTTGGAATGCAATTATTTCTTACAATTTTGAGAAGGTGCCAATAATTCTGTCCAGTCCATTTTGGGGGTTTTGCTTGGAATGTGTCAGATTTGGCTTTTTGTTTCTCCACTTTTTTGTGTCGTACCAATACAAACAAAAGAAATAAACATGAGAATGCCTATACATTTGTAATTGCAACAGTTTTCTGGGTGGTTCCAATATATTTGGTGGCCATGACTCTAAATATATATATATATTATTATTATACAGGATTTATATGGCGCCAACAGTTTGCTCAGCACTTTACAATATAACGGGAGACAAAACAGCAACAATACAATTCAGTACAAGAGGGATAGGAGGGCCCTGATCCTTGGAGCTTACAATCTAGGATATATATATACAGTCAGGTCCATAAATATTGGGACATCGACACAATTCTAACATTTTTGGCTCTATACACCACCACAATGGATTTGAAATGAAACGATCAAGATGTGCTTTAACTGCAGACTGTCAGCTTTAATTTGAGGGTATTTACATCCAAATCAGGTGAACGGTGTAGGAATTACAACAGTTTGCATATGTGCCTCCCACTTGTTAAGGGACCAAAAGTAATGGGACGATTGGCTTCTCAGCTGTTCCCTGGCCAGGTGTGTGTTATTCCCTCATTATCCCAATTACAATGAGCAGATAAAAGGTCCAGAGTTAATTTCAAGTGTGCTATTTGCATTTGGAATCTGTTGCTGTCAACTCTCAAGATGAGATCCAAAGAGCTGTCACTATCAGTAAAGCAAGCCATCATTAGGCTGAAAAAACAAAACAAACCCATCAGAGAGATAGCAAAAACATTAGGCGTGGCCAAAACAACTGTTTGGAACATTCTTAAAAAGAAGGAATGCACCAGTCAGCTCAGCAACACCAAAAGACCCGGAAGACCACGGAAAACAACTGTGGTGGATGACTGAAGAATTCTTTCCCTGGTGAAGAAAACACCCTTCACAACAGTTGGCAAGATCAAGAACACTCTCCAGGAGGTAGGTGTATGTGTGTCAGTCAACAATCAAGAGAAGACTTCACCAGAGTGAATACAAAGGGTTCACCACAAGATGGAAACCATTGGTGAGCCTCAAAAACAGGAAGGCCAGATTAGAGTTTGCCAAACGACATCTAAAAAAGCCTTCACAGTTCTGGAACAACATCCTATGGACAGATGAGACCAAGATTAACTTGTACCAGAGTGATTGGAAGAGAAGAGTATGGAGAAGGAAAGGAACTGCTCATGATCCTAAGCATACCACCATATCAGTGAAGCATGGTGGTGGTAGTGTCATGGCGTGGGCATGTATGGCTGCCAATGGAACTGGTTCTCTTGTATTTATTGATGATGTGACTGCTGACAAAAGCAGCAGGATGAATTCTGAAGTGTTTTGGGCAATATTATCTGCTCATATTCAGCCAAATGCTTCAGAACTCATTGGACGCGGCTTCACACTGCAGATGGACAATGACCCAAAGCATACTGCAAAAGCAACCAGGGGAGTTTTTTAAGGGAAAAAAGTGGAATGTTATGCAATGGCCAAGTCAATCACCTGACCTGAATCCGATTGAGCATGCATTTCACTTGCTGAAGACAAAACTGAAGGGAAAATGCCCCAAGAACAAGCAGGAACTGAAGACAGTTGCAGTAGAGGCCTGGCAGAGCATCACCAGGGATGAAACCCAGTGTCTGGTGATGGCTATGCGTTCCAGACTTCAGGCTGTAATTGACTGCAAAGGATTTGCAACCAAGTATTAAAAAGGGAAAGTTTGATTTATGATTATTATTCTGTCCCATTACTTTTGGTCTCCTAACAAGTGGGAGGCACATATGCAAACTGTTGTAATTCCTACACCGTTCACCTGATTTGGATGTAAATACCCTCAAATTAAAGCTGACAGTCTGCAGTTAAATCACATCTTATTTCATTTCAAATCCATTATGGTGGTGTACAGAGCCAAAAATGTTAGAATTGTGTCGATGTCCCAATATTTATGGACCTGACTGTATATATCGTATATAGTGCTCAACATAGATGAGTACACCCAATGAACACAAGAGCAATTTCCATAATTTTGACAAAACTGAGTTTTATAGAACATTTGTTTAGTACATTATATGAAAATAAGGTCAATAATATAACTTAGATTGCAAAATCTTCAGTTTTACTCAAATTAATAGATGCAAAAATGAATCCACCCCACAACAAAAACCACTTCATCTAGTATTTTATATGATCTCCATGATTTGTACGGACAGCACCAAGTCTTCAAGGCATGGAATTAACAAGTTGGCGACATATTGCAACATCAAGCTTTTTCCATTTTTCAAGAACAACCTCTTTTAGAGCCTGGATGCTGGATGGAGAGTGATGCTCAACTTGTCTCTTCAGAATTCCCCATAGGTGTTGGATTGGGTTCAGATAAAGAGACATACTTGGCCACTAATTCACTTTCACCCTTTTCTTCTTCAGAAATGCAATAGTGGCCTTAGATGTGTGTTCTGGATCATTGTCACATTGGAAAAGTGCACGACGACCAAGGGCACGGAGTGATGGTAGCATCTTCTCTTTCAATATAGAGCATTACATCTGTGAATTCATGATCCAATCAATGAAATGCAGCTTCCAGACACCGGCAGCACTCATGCAGCCCACAGAAGGACACTGCCACTACCATGTTTCACTGTAGCCACCATGCATTATATTTGTACTCCTCACCTTTGCGACGCTATACAGTTTTGAAGTCATCAGTTCCATAAACATTTATCTTTGTCGCATCACTCCAGAATACAGTGTCCCAGTAGTCTTCTTCTTTTTCAGCATGGTCCCTGGCAAATTCTAGGCGGGCTTTTTTGTGCATGGGCTATAGGTGAGGCTTCCTTCATGGACGACACCCATGCATGCAATTCCTCTGCAGTGTACGCCATATTGTGTCACAGGAAACAATCACCCCAGTTTGTCTTTCTACTTCTTTAACTAACTGCAGTGAACGTGCATGGTGATTTTCTTCAGCCTTTCTTATCAGAAGACACTCTTGTCAAGGTGTTAACTTCCGTGGACAGCCTGGACGTCTCTGTGAGATGGTTGCAGTTCCATCTTTGTTAAATTTCTGTATCACTTTTGCTACTATATTCTGAATGATAAGTAAAGCTTTGTCGATCTTCTTGTAGACTTTTTTTTCACCTCTCTTGTGTAAAGAAATTATTTTCTTTCTCAGCCCTTGTGACATTTATCTTCCATGTGGTGCCATTGCTGACAGCATGAAATGGAAGGGGTTTTCTTTGTTAGGTAACGCCCTTTATAATCAACTGTCTGCTGGACACCTGTTTAATGAATAATTAGACTCACCTGTAGTTGAATTCGTGTTAAGTAGGATTTTGTTGTCTAAAATTACTTTTTTGTGTGTGCAAATTAACAAATCTTGTTTACAATCAAGGGCCCCCATTTGTGGGAGTATTTTGTAGTATAGTGCCCCACAGAAAATGTGGATTCTGAAAGGAAAGGAAAGATTTTGTTGGGGTATACTCATAGATAGATAGATAGATAGATAGATAGATAGATAGATAGAAAGAAAGATAGAGGATAGATAGATAGATAGATAGATAGATAGATAGATAGATAGATAGATAGATAGATAAATAGATAGATAGATAGATAGATAGATAGATAGATAGATAGATAGATAGATATACAGGATAGATAGATAGATAGATAGATAGATAGATAGATAGATAGATAGATAGATAGATAGATAGATAGATATGAATAGATAGATAGATAGATAGATAGATATGAATAGATAGATAGATAGATAGATAGATATGAATAGATAGATAGATAGATATGAATAGATAGATAGATAGATAGATAGATAGATAGATAGATAGATATGAATAGATAGATAGATAGATAGATAGATAGATAGATAGATAGATAGATAGATAGATAGATATGAATAGATAGATAGATAGATAGATAGATAGATAGATAGATAGATAGATATGAATAGATAGATAGATCATATGTAAAGATCTAATGTTATATATTTTAAATAATTGTGAACTATTTTCTAATTTTTTATATACCAGAATGCAATTACTCTTTGCTAGCCATTTAACATACTTATACATATGAATATACTTAGATTTAAAAATGTTCATATTTATAAGTATATATTCATACTCATATCTATTTATACTTATATGTATTTAACTATCTATCTGAATATGTATCTATCTGCCTATTGATTTATCTATGTCTCTTTAAAAAAGATACAATTAAATAGCGAATATATATATATATTCCATTCACAAGAAAAGGTTTGCTTAACTGTTTCTACAGCAATTATAAAGAGTGGTGTCTGAGGGATTGGTTGTCATAGTAACAGGCAGATTCTAGGGACCATCATCTGGTTCTTGCCACAGCCAATCCTGGTGTAGAACCAGTCCTGCAATATGAAGTAGATTCACATCTTCAGCCTCATTCTAGCACCCAGAAAAAAAAAAAAAGCTAAATAGATTTGAATAGTATAGTGGAGCTGCCCTGGACAGCTGACAATGGCTGCGCCCAAACATGGCGGACTGCGAAAAATGGAGCTGGAGAGAAACGCAGCAGGAGCAGGTGAGAAAAAAAATTCTAACGCCTTACATATCGCCGTTTATTGTGCCTCAATATATGTGGTTTTTCCTTTTAAGTTTAATTTTTTTTTTCATCTTTTTTGTTCCAACCGCGCTTGCTTTATTCCTTGGCATGCCGTCCCCTTTTCGAAACAAAGGCGTCTTAATAAATGACAGCACAGATTTTGCTAAAGCGCGTTCCTCTTGGATCAGACAATAAATTTTCTTTGTAGGCCCTTCAGATCAAATTTTGCAAAACAGCATTGGAAAAGCTTTCCAGCTGGGCTCTTATATAGTTTGATATTTTTTTCCCATTCTTCACGTTCCCCCCCCCCTCTTTTTTTTCCGACGGGTTCTCGAATGCGGCGACAATACAACAGAAAGTCAATGTGTGTTTAAAAGAAACGAATGGGGCTCTTGGACTCATCATACTCCTTCAAATCTCATTATTCGGAACATCTGAAGACAGATATTTTCAAAAGGTCTCTATGATATTTAAATGAAAATCTGGTACAGATCAAAGAGCTTGAGGAGAAATGGCTGGTGTTTGTTTCGTCTTTTTTTTTTCTTTACGCGGTTTTACTCTTTAGGAAGAAAAATCAAGTGGCAGAAACACTGAGGCAGCAGACCTGCTGGAAGCTTAAGCGACTCCTGTGTTGTGCTCCATATTATCTAGAGTTCCTGCTGTGTGACCCATTTTTCCAGAAAATGTCGCTCAAGAAGAAAGAGCTAGGTGGTGTCCCCGTTCATACAGCCCATAAAATGAAGAAAAAAAAAAACAGATTTGGAAACTAAATAAATTATTTTCTTTTTGAGAACTTTATAAGTAAGGCGGACACACCGCTGTTTCTCCCCACGAGATGAATGGCTTGATAGAAAGCAGCATGTTGGAGCCTCCTTCTACGCTGTAGCTAAGTGAAAATTTCCTTAGATCTTTACGTCCTTGTTTGAAATATCCAAGTCATAGAAAAAAGTTTTTAGCGTTTCGCATGGCTCATTCTTGCCTTTCTTGGACTTGCAACGTAATTACTTTTTTACCAGCCATTCTCAAGATTTATTTCTTTACTAAAGCTTTAGCACTTTACTAAAATCTGTTTTTTAAAATAGCTGTAGACAACTGGGAAATCACACCAGCAACGTTAAAATACACTCTGAAAAGATAGAAAACTCAACCGCGTTGTAGAACTTCAATAGGCTCATCCACGTCAATTGTCACATCTTTCGGTAAACTCAAACACGCAAATCTGTTAATCCACTGTGGCTAATCCAGTCTACTTTTGTTGAAGTTCATGTATTCACCATTAACAAAGAAGTTTCAGTGGGTCAATGGCATACATAATGAATTTATCACTTCACGTTTTAAAGATGACCAGAAAGAGACATCTTGAGGTAGACCATGAGTAAAGGATGTACAATGGGTAACTTTGCCAGCCTATTCTTAGGTCCAAAAACATCTTCTGAGAACGTTTATTTTTAAAGTGGCCTTCATAAAGGCATACAAGCAAAAAATTCTCATCTAAAGCATATCTTAAGAGAAAAAAATACATTATTAACATCTTAAGGTACTAAGGCGTTCTCAAACAAATGGCCACCAAGAACCCTGTGGCTGATGGAACTAATTAATAAGATGCACAGTTTGTGAAAACATGGCCAACCAACTTAAAGTGGTTATAAAGGCCTAAGATTTTTTACCTTCATACTGTACATTCTACGCATGAAGGTAAAAAATCATTCAGTGTACAGCAGCCCTCTCAGCCCCCCTAATACTTACCTGAGCCCAATCTCAGTCCAACAATGTGCATGGGAGCTCCAGCTCTCCCAGGTCTCTTGCTCCTCATTGGCTGAGACACAGCAGCAGGAGCCAATGAAACTAAAAGAATATTCAATATTTTGGGTTGTCCCCAGAAAGGTAATAGAGGGAAAATTTTCCAATGGGGACACTAGTTCTGGTGACCTGGGGGTCCCCAAGGAATTTCCTTAATTTGCAGGGATTTTCTCTCACTTCCTGTTTGGCTATGGCCAAAAATCACGTATATATATATATATATATATATATATATATATATATATATATATATATATATATGTGTGATTTTGTGCACCCTTGCCGCCCTGCAGCGGTATTTCTGCTATAGGGCAGCGGGAAAGAGGTTAAAGAAAAAAGGGTTGATATAATTGTGAATATACCACTGCTTCATCCCTGAAAAAGTACTAGAAGAAGATAGAAAATCTCCCCTGGGACTTTGGTGCAGGAACAAAGGGGAATGGCTATAGAGAGTACCAGTAAAAAAGCAAGTTTTATTATCCTTCAATATAAAAATTGTTTAAACATTATTTAAGCCCATAAAACATTGCACCTGCCATCAGTAGATGGCTGATGCCATGCAGGTCTCCTGTAGGCCTGTCAGAATATCTGCTTGTCATACGGGATGTATAGGATGTACGGGATGTACAGGATGTATGGGATGTACATGATGTACGGGATGTACGGGATGTATAGGATATATGGGATGTACGGGATGTACGGGATGTATGGGCTGTATGGGATGTATAGGACATATGGGATGTACGGGATGTACAGGATGTATGGGATCAGGGGCGGACTGACAACTCATGGGGCCCCCGGGCAATAGGGGATCATGGGGCCCCTGTGTCCTTGCTCAAACTCAAAAAAGCCTATGAAAAAGGTACCAGGGGCATCTCATGGGGCCCCCTACTGACCCCGGGCCCTCGGGCAGTGCCCGAGTTTCCAAACGGTCAGTCTATCCCTGGTAGGGAGGTAGGCAGAGCAATATTGAGCTCCACAGAACCGTGCTAGTTCATTGAAAACTACAAGCCCACAGCCGCTAAGGCTGTCGGGACTTGTAGTTCATTCATTCACGGATGTCCATGAATGAATGATGCTGCCATCTGGGTGGAGCCTTGCATGGCCGCGCTGTTTTCAAATCTGACATATAGTACGGCGAGACTTCTCCCCGTGTTATCTGTCAGGGAGGGGGGGGGGGGGCGGCAGGCAGGCGGCGGCTGCGGCTATGGGAATACGGTGCATGTTCCACCCTTAAAATGGGTGAAACATGTGACATGTTCCCAAAGGTGAACTTATCCTTTAAAGAGCAGACAAGAGATGGAGCACTGCTGGAAGTAAAATCATTTACTTTATATTTGTATGTATTTATTCTGCTTAAAGTTTACCTTTCATGCTGAATGAGCAAATAGCTCAAACCCCTTTCACACAGGTGGACTGATCAGGTCCGCCTGTTCGTTTTTTAGGCTGACCCAATCAGACCATCTATTGCCCTCTGTTGAGCAGTAGATGTAAACTGACATATGTCTGTTTACACCCGCCTGCATCCGATCCAATCTGCTACAAAACAGACAGATGGGGATATGTTCCCCATCCATCTAGCAGATCAGTTGACAGTTGGATGTAAAAAGACAGGCAGTCATAGAGGACAGTGGGCTGTGTCCTTGAATGCATTAAGGTAAAAAACCTTCTGCAGCTCCCCCACCGCCACCCTAAATACTTACCTAAGCCCAATCTCGATCCAGGGCTGTGCACGAGAGCAGAGGCTCTTCCGGTTCTCTCTCTCCTCATTGGCTGTCTAGCAGCAGGAGTCATTGGCTCCTGCTGCTGTCAATCACAGCTAGTGGGGCAGGGGGAAGTCCAAGCCGCCCTCTGTGTATGGGGAAGGTGCAGCATGGTGCTAGCAGTAAATACAAAGTCCGGTTGCAGTAAACATGAGGCTTGATACTTGGTACTGAACAGAATGCCAGTGTTACAAACAACCAGGTGGGAGAGTGCAGCTAGGGAAATAACCCACAGTTCAATGTAGTCAGGGAGAAGTGTGGCCTGTGGCCGGTCCGGTCCCAAGAGGAGACACTTCTTCCACATTAGAAATGTCCTAGCAGGGGCGGACTGACAACTTATGGGGCTCCTGGGCAATAGAGGATCATGGGGCCCCTGTGTCCTTGCCCACACTCAAAGCACATCCAAAAATGCCTATAAAAGGTACCAGGAGCATTTCATGGGGCCCCCTACTGACCCCGGGCCCTCGGGCAGTGCCCGAGTGCTCGAATGGTCAGTCCGCCCCGTGTCCTAGTCTTTCCCTCTTCATCAGAAACCTTTCCTTACCGCTAGTTCATTTCCCTAGCAAGCAGGGTCTCTCTCTGGGTCACTTGTGTGATTCACGGACCCCTTCCACACTGTACAGTCAGGAGGGCAGCACTGTTTTCTCTATTACAGTTTCAATGTCCCTCTCACTATGGGAGCAAACTTAACCTAAGGCAAAAAATGTGAGTATCACCCCTATTTAGTGAATACAAGCGGCGCATACACTTCACAGTGTTATCATCAAAACGTTAGTGATAAATCTCCAATTATCACTCATACATTATATATCATTCATTAATGCATATCATAACCATTATCTCTGTAACAAAAAAATTTATTAATAATAAAAAATACAAATTAACAAATGCAACGCATAATGTGATATCTCAAAAAAAGTCCTGTGACATAAAAATTATATATAATAAATAAAAAAAATAAATAAATATATATATATATTTAAATTAAAAAAGTCCCGTGATGAAAGATGATAAAGAAGAAATTAAAGTTCAGTGATGAAATAACTTCATGTGGTGAAAAACTTTAAGGTATAGAAAACCTTGTGCAGTGCCCACCGTGCACCCCCACTTAGGTGTGCACTCACCAGATATTGCCTTTGTTAAAGCATATTCAAGAGGATATCCACTAATTTGACCAGGAGGTTCCTCCAAGAACAGCCCACTTAATGATTGATTGCCAGGATAATTCAAAACTCCATTCCACCATATCATGAAAAGAGAAGAACAAAGAATCCACTCCAAAAGTATATTACCCAAGACAGATAGATTTATTTACTTCAAGTAATGCACTTACAATGTTAGAAACATCAACAAGCCCAAATAGTGTGTCTTTGTGACCAGCAGATACCGCATGGTGCTCTCACCACCTCTGGAACTGTCGGACAAAACTCCGTCATGTCACTTCCTGTTGCGGATCTACGTCACTTCCGGTCTGCCACACCGTCACGCCCTGATGCGTTTCGTCATATCCTGACTTACTCATACTTAACCTTACGGCAGCCTGGAAAAAAGATGTTCTGCTGGCATATCATGACAGTTAAAGAAAAACTACGAGCAAAATAAAAAAGTATTAAAAAAGTATTAAAAAAAAACTAGTAATAATAATAGTAATATGTTCCTATTTAACCCTTTACTAACTCTAAGAAAAAAAATAATCATCCCTAATGACTCCTTCTTCCCTTACTCTATTACTTATTACCTTACTATTATTTTTTTTTCTAACTTTTTTAATTTTTTCAATTATTAAGTATTCAACATTTTTTTAGTTTTTTTCTTTTAGTTTTTTTTTTAATTAATCCTTTCATTAAAATAATATACAAAACTGGGGGAAAATAGCTCCTTTATTCAATTAAAAAAAAAACTTCCATGTTTTGTTCAAAAAATGTAATTGTAAATAGGACAATTAAAGAAACAAAATGTATACTTTATAGCTACAGTAACTTTTAAAATTAGCAACGATCAAATGCTTTACTTTGCTGAGAAATCACTTTGAAAAACACCCCCCTAGTATTTCTAGATGTGGCCATCTTGAGTAAGGGCAGGTGATCCATGTAGCATTTACTTCCTGGAATGCAACTACCCTTAGCTCAGGCATGCAGGCAGGAGGGTGTGTTAAAGGGGAGTTCCACCCAAAAGGAGAAGTTCCGCTTTAAAGATTGGCCTCCTGCTCTCCATTAAGGATTGGCACCTTTGGGGAGCGGGTACCCAAAATTGACAGGTACCTGCTCCCACTTCCACTGCGATCACCTAGGCGATTGGAAGCGGAAGTTGTTCTCCTACCCTCCCTCCCCATAGTCTTGTGGGACACATGACAGGTCCCAGAAGACGATGGGGCCATTCAGCAAGAGCAGCGCTACTCGTGCACCTGGCTTTGAAGCTGCAAACCGTCACAGCCGGGTGCCCGCACTGAAGATGCCGGACTCCTGGAATACAGGACGGCCATTGAAACGGGCTGCGGCAGGGGCAACGCGGGATTGTGGGACATGTAAGTGGCTGTTTTTTAAAAGTCAGCAGCTACAGTTTTTGTAGCTGCTGACTTTTTTTTCTACAGAGTGGGTGGAACTCTGCTTTAAGCTGAGAAAGCCTCTCTGCTCTTCCTCCAGAAAAAAAAAATAATACCTATGAAGACTCTTGGGATGTATGACATCATTTTGGCCTAGGCCAGAAACCAGGAAGCAAAGAAATGTAAAAAAAAACCTTTTAAAACAAGTAAATATAATATACCTTCCTATCTCTTTACAAAGGCCAGCAACATAAGGATTAAAAATAGTTAAGAGTTTAGAGGCGGAAAAAAAAATCCACTTCCAGTGTGTCCAGGAGCAGCGGCATTTTGGAAGAAAAAAATTCTTGACCCCTGTAAACGTGTGTAAACTTGGTAATGCGTCTATATACGTGATAGTCCTAGGCACATTTAATGTTAATAATAAATTATTTTTCTGGCCGATGAAATGAGTTCACACCTAAGCATTTGGCGTGCCTAAAAGTGTTGTACGTGTTTACAAGTGTAAAACGTTTTTTCTGCCAAAACGCCACTGCCAGGAGGAAAGGCATTTAGAAGAGATAGCAAAGATGTCCGGTGTACACGAGGCCATAATCAACTAAATACAATCCAGGTGCATCAAAGCACAAGTTTTGCAGTTTGTTTTCTTCAGAAAGCAGCCACAGTCTGAGTAGTGGAGCCTGTCCCTGCCAGCAAGTAATGTTGGGCTAGGTGTTCAAAACGAACGTAGGTTCGACTCAACTATCGACCATTCGTGTGTTTGGAGAACGCACTAAGGGTAAGGGCGTTCAGCAGTCTGTTCGCCCCACTATGCACTGCGCTCTGACAATGCATTGCGAATGGCCAATCGCTATGAACTGCGCCCTGACAGTGCATTGGCCAATCACTATGCACTGCGCCCTGACAGTGCATTGCAAATGGCCAATCGCTAAGAACTGCGCCCTGACAGTGCATTGGCCAATCACTATGCACTGCGCCCTGACAGTACATTGGCCAATCACTATGCACCGTGCCCTGACAGTGCATTGCGATTGGCCAATCACTATGAACTGCGCCCTGACAGTGCATTGGCCAATCACTATGCACTGTCAGGGCGCAGTGCATTGCAAATGGCCAATCGCTATGCACTGCGCCCTGACAGTGCATTGTGATTGGCCAATCGCTATGAACTGTGCCCTGACAGTGCATTGTGATTGGCCAAAGCAATACACCTGACCAGAGGACAGGTGCAATGCTTTGGCCAAACACAGCGCATGATGAACCATACAAAGCAATGTGCAGGAGCTGACGGGGGAGAGATCTGTGTTGTTTATACATAGGTCTCTCCCCCTTCGGTGATTCTCAGAGATCACTGGGTGCCGGCGGGGAATTACCGGACTAGGTGATTGACAGCCGAGGCCACAAATGTTGATGCGAGTAGGGCGCGCATGCACCCCCTACCTGGAACTGCAAAACCACATATATATATATATATATATATATATATATATATATATATATATGTGATTTTGCGCACCCGTGCCGCCCTGTAGCAGTATTTCTCCTATAGAGTGGCACGGAAGCAGTTAAAGTGAAAATGTAGTTGGACTTTAAATTATCACCATCTATATAGGATCAGGGGCGGACTGACAATTTGGAAACTCAGGCACTGCCCAAGGGCCCGGGGTCAGTAGGGGGCCCCATGAATATGCCCCTGGTTCCTTTTTCATAGGCTTTTTTGAGTTTGTGCAAGGACACAGGGTCCCCATGATCCCCTATTGCCCAGGGGCCCCATGAGTTGTCAGTCCGCCCCTGTATAGGAACATAGAAAAATTGTAAAAATCTTTCTGGTCTATATAGGATATATAGGTGTGGGGGCTGAACTGGTTGATTCATTCTAGATATAGTTGGAGTATTTGCATGGCTATAAGTTAGGAATTAATGCAAATGGTGAACATGTAGTCTCTAAATCACCGTATTATGTGTACATGCACCCTTTTGTATATTCGCCCTCCCAGGCCTTCCTGAAGCCCTGAACAGGCATGCTTTGGCTGGTTGCATAATATGGAAAATAAATAGCACTGAAAAACATTCTACCAAAAATACAACCGCAAGCTAAAATAAAGCTCTGCCCTATCACGATCCGGCGTGTATATAGCTAGGGAAGTGATGCTAATTAACACAGAAGGCAGAGAAAGGTGTGTGAGCCCTAATAGGGCCCAAGTGACAAGAACGTAGTGCCACCTCAACTTAATGATTCATCATTAGCATGTCATGAATTGTGCATGCCTCTACCAGCAGTCAGGAAAATAACCCAACCAAATTCCATTGTTTAATATTCATGAATGATGTAACACAATGCAAACCCAGCAGATGTTTTAGTAAATACTTCTGTGTTCTAATTATCAAGAAAAAGCTCATAGCGCATAGAGTGACCCTGAAAATGAAAACATCATTCTGTTTGGAAGGTTGCCTTTACAGGGTAAACAAAGCCTAACTATTATTATTATTATTATTATTATTATACAGGATTTATATAGCGCCAACAGTTTGCTCAGTGCTTTACAATATAATATAGCTATTCTAAACAAATTTCCCTTTCCACTCTTCTTACCTATCCTGCCTAACCCATATAAAAAAGATATGTGTACTTAACTCTTTTTAATCCGCTCATGTGTTCCTGTAACTCCAGCCTTCCTGTGTCAGTAAGTGGTGGTTGCAGGGGAAAGGAGGGAGCACCAGCAACGGATGGGCCATAGGAGCCTATGGATAATGTCAACTCCAGCCCTCCTGTGTCAGTGAGTGGTGGGTGCAGGGAAGAGGAGGGAGCACCAACAACGGCTGGGCCATAGGAGCCTATGGATAACATCACAGCTTCCGGAATATACCAGAGTGCTCCCTTACACAGAGCTGCTGGATCATGCAACCAGGCTGGAGCAAATTGAAAATAGGTAAGTACACAGATCTTTTTTATACAGTGTAGGTAGGATAGGTAAGAGAAAGGGGAAGTAAACATTTTTAAAGTGAGAGGTGGCTGCAGGGGAAAGGAGGGATCACCGGCAACGGCTGGGTCATAGGAGCCTATTGATAACGTCCACTCCTGCCCTCTTTTGTTAGTGAGTGGTGGCTGCAGGGAAGAGGAGGGAGCACCAACAATGGCTGGGCCATAGGAGCTTATGATAACGTTAACTCCAGCCCTCCTGTGTCAGTGAGTGGTGGCTGCAGGGGAGAGGAGGGAGCACCTACAACGGCTGGGCCATAGGAGCATATGGATAACATCACAGCTTCCGGAATACACCAGAGTGATCCCTTACACAGAGCTGCCGGATCATGCAACCAGGCTGGAGCAAACTGAAAATAGGTAAGTACACAGATCTTTTTTATACAGTGTAGGTTGGATAGGTAAGAGGAAGGGGAAGTAAACATTTTTAAAGTGAGTGGTGGCTGCAGGGGAAAGGAGGGAGCACCGACAACAGCTGGGTCATAGGAGCCTATGGATAACGTCAACTCCAGCCCTCCTGTGTCAGTGAGTGGTGGCGGAAGGGGAAAGGAGGGACCACCGACAATGGCTGGGCCATAGGAGCCTATGGATAACGTCAACTCCAGCCCTCCTGTAACACTGAGTGGTGGCTGCAGGGGAGAGGAGGGAGCACCGACAACAGTTGGGCCATAGGAGCCTATGGATAATGTCAACTCCAGCCCCCCTCTGTCAGTGAGTGGTGGCTGCAGGGGAGAGGAGGGAGCACCGACAACAGTTGGGCCATAGGAGCCTATGGATAACATCACGCCTTTCAGAATACACCAGAGTGCTCCCTTACACAGAGCTGCCGGATCATGCAACCAGGCTGGAGCAAATTGAAAATAGGTAAGTACACAGATCTTTTTTATACAGTGTAGGTTGGATAGGAATAAATTAATTTCTAATTGTTGAATTGGCTTCCAGTCGAGAAAAATTGGAAGTGGTCTAATGCGCATGCACTTTTCAAAGTTAATCCGGAAGCAGAATGTTTTTTAGTAAGAAGTAATCACCATTTTTCAACCCTTACGCAACATCCTCTTCTTCTTCTTCTTATGTTCTTTTAATTCTGAATGGCCAATTCTATAACAATACACTTCTGGCTTTTTATCTGCACAATCCATATTGCTCCCAAATGCAAGAGAAATTGAGGCTTGTTCGAGTGAACAGTTCCTAGATGGTAGGAGGAGGTAGGATGGTTTGAAGGTTTTATCACTTCCATGCCTACTGAAATCTTTATACAAAAATCAAGACATTGACATGGTAATTGAACGAAAAGTCATTCAAATTTATACGGGATAATGAAGGCACCATCAAATGGTTGGATGACAAATATTGATACTTTCACTTTCAAATGTTGAAATGAAATTCTACAGGTGTAAGGCAAACATAAAACAGCCATCCAGGTAGGTCGTCCTGCTCCCCTGAAGGTTGCCCTTCTGTCTGGTCTCCTTCTTTGTTAGCTTACCATTAGTCTGATCCAGGGGCGGACTGACAACTCATGGGGCCCCCGGGCAATAGGGGATCATGGGGCCCTGTGTCCTTGCCCAAACTCGAAAAAACCAATGAAAATGGTACCAGGGGCATCTCATGGGGCCCCTACTGACCCAGGGCCCTCGGGCAGTGCCCGAGTTTCCAAATGGTCAGTCGCCCCTGGTCTGATCATTCATTACTCAGATTTTTTCCCCCTTTACCTGCGCATTGCAAAGCATTTTTTTTTACTTTTTGAGCCACTGATTGTGGTTTCAACCGCTGTACCAGTCTTACATTTTCTGTAAAAATTGGAAACCAATAAATATTTTAAGTGGAAAAAAGGAGCAAACAAAGGAAGTTAGTTGTTAGGGTTTGCATACACTTTAATCCTTATCAAACCAACTTGAATGACGGAAGTCATTTGCATCTGTGCGCTGTTGTGTGCAATTACCAATGAATTATTGCAGCTTCCCCAGCATTGAAAAAAGCATAAAAGAGTTAGACCCTCTGTTGGGTTTTTAATTTCTTTTTCAATAGTTTTTATTGTATTACAATCAAAGGTGCAGAAGCCAACATTAGAACTAATGACAGAAGGTGTGCTCAAAATGCATACAAATGTAGACAATACTAGAGAAGAAAGATGAATGCAATTAGTCTCCTTATATGTCCTGGTGACTCCTCTACTGGATGTCCCAAAAGAGCCCATTGAGGGGATTTTATGAGGTTCAACTGGGTGAGGGCATATAAAATGGTACATGTACTGTAGATCCAGAACCTCTTCACTTTCGGACAGGACCACCACGTGTGGAATACTGTCCCATTCAGGCCGCATCCCCTAAAGCAGGGGTCTCCAAACTTTCTAAACAAAGGGCCAGTTTTTTGTCCTTCAGACTTTAGGGGGGCCAGACTGTGGCTACCGGGAGTGGAAATTTTCCCAGCATCAGTTGGAGTAAACATTGCCACATTCAGTATTAGGGGGAGTGTTAGTGTCCCATCATTGGTATCCTTGGGAGGAATACTGCCCTATTATTGGTGTCAGTGGGAGAATTGGTGCCCTATTGTTGGTATCAGTTGGCAGAATAGTGTGTCTTATCAGTGGAAGGAATAGTGCCCCAAGGGCCAAGTAAAGGCAAGCAAAGGGCCACATCTGGCCCCAGGGCCGCAGTTTGAAGACCCTTGCCCCAAAGCATAGTGGGGACACTCTCAGGACACAGACTGCAATTCTCACCGGTACCATGTACCACCTTAGGAACACTTTATAGTTGGCCTCAATTAGAGAGGTATTAATGTATGTTTTAGATGTGCATTGTGCCATCTTACACCATTCCTCCACCATCAATGGGTCACCTAGGTCTTGTTCCCATTTTTCCATATAAAACAGTTTAGCTGAGCTTGAAGTCAGCATGGAAAAAAGTTTCTCTGTTGGATTTTTATTGCCATCTGTCTTTCTATTGAGAAGAGATTTCCTCTCACTTCCTTTCTTGGTTAAAATGGGTCAGCCGAGATAGGGAAGAAACACCAACCAAAGCATTTTTGGGGAAATGGGGAAGGATTACAACTTAATTTAGGTTTCCATTGTCCTTGGGGTATATTAATTTCGGGCAGCAGGGCCCTCCTAACCCTTTTGCATTGAACTGTATTGTTGCTGTATTGTCTCCCTTTATATTGTACAGTGCTGAGCAAACTGTTGGCGCTATATAAATCCTGTATAATAATAATAACACCAGTTCCTCCCCATTGGGGTTATGGGAACTGGTAAAAATTTAAAAGAAATGCTAACTCTTTTCCAATCTGTCCATACATAAAGGAAAAGTTTTGACCTGAGTTGGGTCTTGAGGTGATCATGTTCATTCCTATGTATAAATAACAACTTCAGAACGACAATAGATTTCCTCTAAGATACAACCACCGTAGGAAATTAGCATTTGACTTTAGGCAGTTTTTAAATTATTACTGCTGCCTACAATATTTCCCTGCGGTGTTAGGAGTAAGTGCTGTAATATTTATTAATGCACTTTAAAATGCTTTCATACCATTTGTATTGAATGTGAAGAAACTTTGGTTTTAGTTCCAGGCATCCTTTCTCCAGGATAAGAATGCCCAGAGAAATAGCAGTTCACTCGTTAGATCAGTCTCTCTCAATCAGGGCTCCTTGAGCAATTTTGCCTCTTAGATATGTTACACCTAACACCATGATTTTTTTGCCGCCTTCTTTCTACTGACCTCCAATGTAAGGAGTATTATTTCCACTGATCTCCAATGTAAGGAGCTTTCTTCCTACAGATCGCTATTGTAAGCAGCATTCATGTCACTGATCACCAATATAAGGAGCATTTTCCCAATGATCATTAATGTGAAAAACATTATTCCTACTGACCACCAATATAATGCACTCTTTCCACTGACCCCCAATGTAAGGAGCATTCTTCCCACTGATCACCAATGTAAGGAGGATTCTTCCCACTGATCACCAATGTAAGGAGGATTCTTCCCACGGACATCCAATTTAATAAGCCTCCTTCCCACTGATCACCAATGTAAGGAGGATTCTTTCCACTGACATCCAATTTAATGAGCATCCTTCCCACTGATCTCCAATGTAAGGGGCATCCTTCCCACTGATCTCCAATTTAAGGAGCATTCTTCCCACTGATCGCCAATGTAAGGGGACATTATTTCTAGTGACCACCAATGTAAGGAGCATTCTTCCCACTCACCACCAATGTAAAGAGTATTCTTCCCACTGACCTCCAATGTAATGAGCATTCTTCCCACTGACTACCAATGTAAGGGGCATCCTTCCCACTGACCTCCAATGTAATGAGCATCCTTTCCAATGGCCACCAATGTAAGGGGCATCCTTCCCACTGATCTCCAATGTAAGGAGCATTCTTCCCACTGATCACCAATGTAAGGGGCATTCTTTCCACTGATTGCCAATGTAAGGGGGTATTCTTTCCAAAAGAAAGCCAAAAACAGCCACTGTAAAAAAGTCAAGTGTGCATGAGGACTTATAATTGTTGGCTGGAGTCTGCCTGACTAGTTGAGTAGAGTTGGATCATTTCAACTTGCAGTTCCCCACCTGGATTGATATATAGATACTGGGGTTGATTTACTAAAAGCAAACAAGATGTGCACTGCAAATGCACTCCAAGTGCGCTGAAAAAGCAGTTGCTCTAGGGCAGTGGTCGGCAAGCTGCGGCTCACGAGCCACATGCGGCTCTTTACACACTTTAATGTGGCTCTTCTGTGTGCCGGGCGCCCGCTCCCCTCCCTCCTCTCGGGCGGCCGCCCCAAAAGTTAGGACTCTGCAGCTAGCCCAGCAATGGGCAAACTACGGCCCGGCGGACCTTTTAATCCGGCCCGCAGAGCGTGATCCAAAAAAAAAAACAGCCAGGGAAGCGCGCTCAAATTCAATGATTGGCCAGTCTCGCTGCCACTCACATCCTGATAGCCAGTGATTGGCTGTCAGGATGTGTGTAGGCGAGGCAATGTGACGAACGTGAGAGGAGCTAGGCTCCTCTCACAGTCCGCCCTGAAGACCGGAACGGCGCGGGAACACGGCGAGAAGAACGCGCGGAGCAAAGGTAAGTGAATTGACACAGGGGGGACTTGGCTTACTACTTGCTACTTACTACTACTATATGAGGGATGAATTAATATAGGGGATGAATTACTATAGGGGGGATGAATTACTATATGGGGGATGAATTACTATGGGGGAGGAATTACTATGGGGGATGAATTACTATAAAAACTTATTGAAACTAAAAACAGTGTACCATCCTATGTATTTTCAGTTTTAAAAATGTGGCTCTCAAAATAAATTTCAATCGTGGTTTTGGCGAGATTTGGCTCAGTTGAAAAAAAAGGTTGCCCACCACTGACCTAGGGGAACATGCAAAACAATAGAAAAACAGCATTTTTGCTTGCACATGGTTGGATGAAAAAACTCAGAGGTTTACCTCATTTCAGAGCTTCCCCTCAGATCTAAAGCATTTGCACTTGCCATGCACAGTATATTTACCTGTAGTAAATCAACCCCACTGTGTATATCTTTTATAACTTTATGTGAAGAAAAACTTTTAGTTTTTTTTTTCCAGATTCTGGGTTCTGGGTCTTGGAGTCTGGAAGCTTTGTAGAGTTTTGGGTGTGATGAAGCTTCCATTTCCTAGGTCCACATCCTACCTTGTAGCCAGACCTCATTATTAGTTTCAGGACTCTCTTTCTCACACACTCTCTCTGTTGTGAGAACCTGCTGCTGGGTGAAAAGGCTGACTGTCGATAGAACACTAAAAATGGTACAGAGGCACCATGTTAGTCAGGAACTGACCCGGGTTTAGTTAAAGCACAAAGTTCAAGCAGCAGTCACTACACACCTTACCAAAATTGTCCTGGGTGCTCTATGCTTCATTTGATACTTTTGCTCCTCAATCAAAATATTTCTTTGGACTGAGGTTGTACTTTAACAAAATATTATCAATTGAATGAATGAACTACTACTACTTTTATCAATTGAATGAATGAACTACTACTTTTTCAATTGAATGAATGAACTACTACTACTTTTATTAATTGAATGAATGAACTACTACTACTTTTATCAATTGAATGAACAAACTACTACGTTTATCAATTGAATGAATGAACTACTACTACCACTTTTATCAACTGAATGAATAAACAAACTACTACTACTTTTATCAATTGAATGAACAAACTACTACTACTTTTATCAATTGAATGAATTAACTAATACTACTTTTATCATTTGAATGAATGAACGAACTATACTACTTTTATCAATTCAATGAACGAACTACTACTACTTTTATCAATTGAATGAATGAACTACTACTACTTTTATCAATTGAATGAATGAAATACTACATTTATCAATTGAATGAATGAACTACTACTTTCACTTTTATCAATTGAATGAACAAACTACTACTACTTTTATCAACTGAATGAATGAACTACTGCTTTTATCATTTGAATGAATAAACTAATACCACTTTTATCAATTGAATGAATTAACTACTACTACTTTTATCAATTGAATGAATGAACGAACTATACTACTTTTATCAATTCAATGAACTAACTACTACTACTTTTATCAATTGAATGAATGAACTACTACTACTTTTATCAATTGAATGAATGAACTACTACTACTTTTAGCAACTGAATGAACGAACTACTACTACTTTTATCAATTGAATGAATGAACTACTACTACTTTTATCAACTGAATGAACAAACTACTACTACTTTTATCAATTGAATGAATGAACTACTACTACTTTTATCAATTAAATGAACGAACTACTACTATTTTTATCAATTAAAGAACGAACTACTACTACTTTTATCAATCGAATGAATGAACTACTATTACTTTTATCAACTGAATGAGTACCTACAAAATGTTTTTTTTATTAATTTCTCTTCTTATTACTCATTTTCCATGCAGTTTAACTGTTCTGTTCCTCCGCCTGCTCTCTTTGAACAATTTACCTCACCGTGGAGAAGAAAAGGAAAGAAGAAAAAACAGAAGGACAAAGGGAACAAATTCAAGATGAAAAACAGTCAAAGCAGACAACGTACCAAACAACGTCTTTTCCAATAACAGCTGGGAATGTCTGGATGGGATTTATGTGACAGTTGCAACTAGAATTATCAAGCAATGGAGCTGGGCAACAGCAGTTTGGAGGTAAGAGCATGCCAGTTTTCTTTAGTAAAGGTCCATCAAACACCTGACATGTATATACATACCAGGGGCGGACTGACAACTCATGGGGCCCCCGGGAAATAGGGGATCATGGGGCCCCTGTGTCCTTGCCCAAACTCAAAAAAGCCTATGAAAAAGGTACCAGGGGCATCTCATGGGGCCCCCTACTGACCCCGGGCCCTCAGGCAGTGCCCAAGTTTCCAAATGGTCAGTCCGCTCCTGATACATACTACACTATACTATACAACTGTACACAGGGGTGGACAAAAATGTAGCATTCATGAGCCAAGCAGACCAGTGTGGAAGCCAATAAACATTTGTAAAGATCCCCCTATTGCTGATTAGCAAGATGACTCAGCTGTGAATCCCTATTGATCCAATGTTCTAAAAGAGCCATAAAGCATATCTGAAGGTACCACCTCAGCTTGTTTATTGGACATCCAAGATGGAACTGTACTTACAGTAGGTGACACATCCTCCTATGGAAGGAAAGGTGACTATTACTGATGGGATTCAGGTTTGCTACTGCCGTAGGTTTGTGGTCATGCCCCAGAATTTGCAAAGTTTTGGGCAGAAACATTTCAGGTCCACTGCCAGAAATAAGGAATAACCGATAACGGAGTGCACAACCTTTGTCCCTGGTCATAGTTTTGGCATAAGAACATGTCCCCCTTGCCCGTGTCTGGCATCCCATGCCTTTTGATTGACAATAGCCTATTAGCTCAACAAATGGCCAGAACTGAATAATAAGATTTGCCCTCCCCCCTTCCATAGACTTTAATAAAGTTTAGAAAATGCAAAGATTGATCAAAATTTACCAAACATTTCATAAACCATATTTGCTCAAGTGACCATTGTTTTCAAGCGCTGGCAGACTTGTGATTGTTTGACATGACTGGTCAAGCAGCTCTTCATCAAGAATTCCAAGCCATACACTCCTGCAGATCAGTAGTGAACAGGCAAGTGTAGAGGTTTTTTTACTTATTTTTTTCAGGTACTTATATAGCGCCGTCAATGTACACAGCACTTTACATATATATTGTACATTCACATCAGTCCCTAACCCTCAAGGGGTGTGCAATCTAAGGCCCCTAACCCTCAAGGGGCGTACAGTCTAAGGTCCTTAACCCTCAAGGGGCGTACAATCTAAGGTCCCTAACCCTCAAGGGGTGTACAATCTAAGGTCCCTAACCCTCAAGGGGCGTACAATCTAAGGTCCCTAACCCTCAAGGGGTGTACAATCTAAGGTCCCTAAGCCTCAAGGGGCGTACAATCTAAGGTCCCTAACCCTCAAGGGGAGTACAATCTAAGGTCCCTAACCCTCAAGGGGTGTACAATCTAAGGTCCCTAACCCTCAAGGGGTGTACAATCTAAGGTCCCTAACCCTCAAGGGGTGTACAATCTAAGGTCCCTAACCCTCAAGGGGCGTACAATCTAAGGTCCCTAACCCTCAAGGGGCATACAATCTAAGGTCCCTAACTCACATTCATACATACACATACTAGGGACAATTTACACAGGATCCAATTAACCTATCAGCATGTCTTTGGAGAGTGGGAGGAAACCGGAGTACCCGGAGGAAAACCACGCAGGCACAGGGAGAACATGCAAACTCCAGGCAGGTGGTGCCGTGGTTGGGATTTGAACCAGCAACCCGAGTACTGCCAGGCAGAAGTGCTAACCCTTTAGCCACTGTGCTGCCTCAATGAAGGAGAACCTTGCTGTAAGTTCTGAATAGTGTGATGAAGGTTTGGAAGGTTTTTTCGTACGTTGTTTTCTGAACCACACAAAATGTACTATAAGGTGAATCTTCCCATTCTAGTAACAAAATAATTTTATTTATCCCTATTGGAGATATTGTACTGGTCTGATAGCTACACGGGTAGTTAGAATACATCTTTTCAGTATTGAAAGAAAGTTTACATTTATAAAAATGTATAACCCCAGGATGTCTTACAGATTATCCACCAGCTGCGGATGCACAACTACTAAGATCCGTTCCTCCCCACGGTATCTAGAAAAACAAACAAGCTGCATTTCCAATGTTTTTGTTTTTCTTGATGTCAAACCAGCCTTATTGCAAGTAGTGCAAACTCACAAAGCCAGACTGTGGCCACATTGCTCACCAGGCCTTCTCCTACGCGTTTCTTCCCAGTAGCTGCTTAGTCATGATTGTCAGAAGGTTAGAGAGGTAATACATCCCTGTACATGTAAAGCTGACCTTTCACAAAATTCTGTAGGCGTAAGGTGTGTATATATATATAGTTTTTTAAAATTCAGTTTTAAACAGCATATCTGGAGGAGCCATGACAACAAATCAGCTATGAATGTGTATTGCTGACCTTACACCTAAAGATATATATATATATATATTATATAAAAGATGCGGCGCTATAGATAAAATGTCCAAAATATCAATATATGGTGGTTAGGTGATTAATGTGATCACAAAAGAGTTATAGAATAGAAAAGGTGGCCGCCGGGACCTCCGTGGTGTCGGCGGCAGAGAGATAGTGACGCTGACAAAGGTGGAGGTGTAGTAATACTAAACAAAAAGGATTATATACAGGAGGTATACAATATACTGAGTGATAAAGATACATATCATCCGTTAAAAAATGACCCTTTAAAACAGTATAAAAAATCTCTCAAATCTCTCATCAAACAGGGTTATGATGACCATATTCTAAATAAAAAAGAGAGAGACTTTCTGTGTCCTATTAGTCCGAGATTGCCTATTATGTATATACTTCCCAAAGTACATAAAAATCCTACTCACCCTCCAGGTCGACCGATCATCAGTGGAATAGGCTCTCTATGTTCGAAGGTAGGGCAGTACATAGACTATTTTTTACAGCCCTTAGTCACTAAAACTCCTTCCTACCTTAGGGACACTAAGCAGGTCCTTCAGGACATTAAGAGCTTAACTATAGAACCTTCTACATTCTTAGTGACGGCAGATGTAGCGTCATTATACACTAATATCAAACATGATGATGGCATAGAAGCGGTTGAATTTTATTTGAATGATCTTAATGAAATGCCTGCCTCACAGAAAGTTTTTATTATGGATCTTTTACAATTCGCAATGACCAAAAATTACTTTTGGTTTGACGGTAAATTTTATCTGCAAACCACTGGTGTAGCGATGGGAGCGAAGTTCGCTCCCAGCCTGGCCAATTTGTTTATGGCCAGGTGGGAGGAGGACATTATTTATTCTCGTGACTGGCCTGAATTGTATTTTTATAAAAGGTACATTGATGACATTTTATTGATTTGGAAAGGGGACGAGCAGGCACTTATACATTTTTTTATTACCTTGAATAATAATACGAAAAATATTACATTGACATATGAATATAGTACAGTGAGTATTAACTTTTTAGATCTCACGTGAATGAATCATGAAGGGACCATTAATACCAAATCCTTCTTTAAGCAAACGGACCGTAATGGCTATATTCCTGTCAATAGTTGCCACCATCCGGCATGGCTTTCAAACATTCCTAAAGGCCAGTTCTTGAGGATCCGTCGTAATTGCACAGATCTTGAGACATATTTTTCTCAAGCGGACACACTAAAAGAGAGATTCATCGAAAAAGGTTATGATGAATCCTCACTTTCATGTACTTTAACATCGGTTGCTAATATGGACAGGGATATGATGCTCAGTAACAACACGAGACACAAATCTGTCAAAGTATGCCCTTTTGTAACAACCTTCTCGTCCCAATATAAAAGTGTTACAAAAATTATTGGGAATAATTGGAAAATTCTTATGGCAGACCAAACGCTTGCTAAAATCTTACCACAAAGACCGGAAATCACATTCAGAAGAGCTATTCCTTTGAGAAACAGAATAGCGCCTAATGTAATAGACACTCCCCCCAAGATTCAGTTTTTTAATGACCTAGTGGGTTTCTTTCCATGTAATAAATGCGTTATCTGTACTTGTAGCAACCATCGTAAGAGGAAAATTGATCAATTTACCTCCACCTCTACCAATAAGCAATATGATATTAAGAGCTTTATATCATGTAATACCAGATACGTTGTATATTTACTCCAATGTCCGTGTTCTAAGCAATATATAGGTCGCACTACCAGGAGACTGCGAGATCGTCTACGTGAACACGTATATAACATAAAA
The DNA here is from genome assembly GCF_062004578.1 of Staurois parvus. Taxonomy (NCBI): domain Eukaryota; kingdom Metazoa; phylum Chordata; class Amphibia; order Anura; family Ranidae; genus Staurois; species Staurois parvus. Next base: position 106,439 of record NW_028318740.1, on the reverse strand, counting down.
CGTGGATTTAAAGAACATTCCCTTTCAAAACATTATAGGCTTTGCCATAATAGGGACCCATCGTCACTTAAATTTACAGCTATAGATGTTGTACATCGTCATTGGAGAGGTACTAATAAGAAAAGGGTTGTTTCTCAATTGGAAACAAAGTGGATATTTGAGATGGGATCTATGTATCCCAGAGGATTAAATGTTGATATAGATATCAACTGCTTTATAGATAACAGTTGAAACTTCTGAATTACGCTTTTGATTCCAGGTTTTATCCCTAATTTATATGGATTTATATGTCTTTACATTTTATTTCTGTGCCTTTTTTATATAGTCGCCCCAAGTGATTTAATTTTCTTATATATATATATATATATATATATATATATATACATAGATGTATATATATAAAAATACATACATTGATGCGTTTTTGGTCATTGCGATTTTTAGAATGATTTTAAGAATTTTTAAATATTGGGTGTTTCATGATATTTGATATACTGTGGTGGTATTTTGTATTTTTTTAAAAAAAATATTTAGGGACAATATGTGTATATGATTATATGTATTATGATGTGTTTTACAGATATTATTGTTTTATCTATATTTATGATTTATATTCATGTTTTGACTGTATTCGTCTTATTGAAATGTGTGTGCCACTGTGATTATCGGGTTTTATCATGATTTCATATTTGTACAAGAAATTATCAGCTTTCTATATCTATATATATATATACCAGTATGAGCTTGCACATGCGCAGTGGTGCGTTTTGCGATGGTACTCGTCAATCCCATTCTCATGTGTGGGTTTTATTATTGATCGAGTCCTGGCACTGCTCATCTGTTTTTTTATATAAATTTTCAGTGTTTATTTCCCATTTAAATTTGGTTTCCCTGGTGATTTAGTGACACACACCTATGGTTTTTAAAAATGGCGCCCGCGCATGTGAGATCAGGTCGGTCTCCGGCAAAATGGCGCCCGATATGGAGACATATCTCTTATAGAAAATGGCGCGTTCGTAATGCGCATGCGCCATTCACGTTATTTAATGGATACAGTCGGGAGCAGACGCTGAAGCTTATCCCCTTTGATGATGTGCGGTTAGCACGAAACGCGTTAGGGTAGGAGCTACAGCGTCACTATCTCTCTGCCGCCGGCACCACGGAGGTCCCGGCGGCCACCTTTCTATTCACCTCATGGTCAGTGATTGTTTGTTTTCCTATATCATACTGTATATGAAATAAATATTCCTTAAACGGTATCACGCTATTGGTCTCCTTTCTTTGTGGCCCTTGGTGAGTCACTCATCACCTATAGAGCCACCTAAGAGAGAGACCGTGGATTACTAGCAACATTCAGCGGATGGAGGAATATCCGGCCTGACCTGACCTTTTGAAGCCATTTGTGGATTTAGTGGAGATAATATATCTCTAAATGCTCAGTTACACTGTGCATCTATTGAGTGCACAGCCTTATCCTTTTCACGTTTTACTGCATGGAAGCAGCACTTTGAAGAAAAATAATTGTCACAAAGACTGGTTTTGCACCGCATGTCACTTTGCTTGTGATATAACTCTTTTGTGATCACATTAATCACCTAACCACCATATATTGATATTTTGGACATTTTATCTATAGCGCCGCATCTTTTATATTGTATGGTTTGTAAGGCTTTTTGGTATCCTTTTTGATGCTGTGGCTGCTTTTTGTTTTCATAGCGCTCACAACTTCTTTATATATATATATATATATATATATATATAATGTATTTATTACAAAAAATTAACTTAAAAAATTAAATAAATAAATATATAATAAGAATTAAAAAAATAAATATATATATATATATATGTATATATATATATATATATATATATATATATATATATCAATATACAGTTAGATCCATATATATTTGGACACAGGCACAATTTTAGTTTTTTTCAGGTATTTACCAAAACATATTCAAGCTATAGTTATATCATGGATAGGGGCTAAAAGTGCGCACTCTCTGGTTTAATTTGAGGGTATGTACATCCAAATTGGGGGAAGGGTTTAGGAATTACAGCTCTTAGGAGTAGCCATCCCCCCTTCTTCAAGGGACCAAAAGTAATTGAACAATTGAATCAAAAGCTGTTTCATGGCCAGGTGTGGGCTACTCCTTTGTTATTTCTTCATCAATTAAGCAGGTAAAAGGTCTGGAGTTGATTCTAAGTGTGGTATTTGCATTTGGAATCTATTGCTGTGACCCTACATCATGAATTCAAAGGAGCTGTCCATGCAAGTGAAACAGGCCATTGTAAGGCTTCAAAAATGAAACAAATCCATCAGAGAGATAGCAGCTAGGAGTGGCCAAACCAACAGTTTGGGGCATTCAGTGGAAAATTTAAATAAATAAATAATTTGCAAAAAAATAATTGTATATATATGTATATATGTGTGTATGTGTGTATATATATATATATATGTATGTATATGTGTGTATTATATATATATGTATGTATATGTGTGTATTATATATATGTATGTATATGAGTGTTTATGTATATATATATATATATGTGTGTATGTGTGTATATATATATATATGTATGTATATGTGTGTATTATATGTATATATATATATATATATATATATATATATATACACACACACACATGGTGTGACAATGTAATTCCGGGGATTGACGCTTGAGCATGTTTTGACATATTCTAACCTGCTCTGGCCTGGGTTGCAGACCGATTGACTCTATCTTAATGAAGTAGTAGAAGAAATAACATGTGTGCGCTTTGCGCTGTTGGCCAAAAGTGAATGACAGGAATCTGGAGCAATGGACAAACATTAAGTTTTGTGTGAAAATTGGATTGGCAAAAGTGGAAGTGAAACTTTAGCTCTGATGCAACAGGCTTAAGGTGAACATTCCATGAAGAAATCAACTGTTTTTGAAAGGCATAGGCGGATTAAGGAAGGGCGGGAAGATGTCCACGATGATGAAATAAGTGGACAGCCAAAAACGGAAATGTATGGATGCAAATGTGGACGCAGTGCGAACCCTCGTAAGCTCTTATCGAATATTATATGTGCGAATGATGGCAGAAGAATTGAACGTGAACAGGGAAACAGTGCGGCAAATTCTAACAAAAGATTTGGGAATGAGAAATATTTCCACAAAGATGATGCCTTGAATCTTGACTGAAGATCAGAATGAACGCAGTCTTCAAATTTCATCTAGTGTATACAGTAGATAAGCAAACATTTCTCTTTTTTTTTTCTACAGTCCATTCCAAGAATTAATTTGTCGCACCCCATGTAGGATAGATCACTCATCTCACTCAATTAGGGTGCTGCATTTGTGTTATCAATTCAACAGATCTTCTGACAGCAAAGAGCCAATATTGTTGGACCAATCAGTGGATGCTCTGTAAATATATTCCTGAACGTATTTCGAGACGATTACGTAAGCCAAAAAAAATGTGCGAATGTGTGTGCGCAAGAAGGGGGAGTGTTGGGGTTTATGTGTGTCTGAACTTGAGATGGTGGAAGTTCAATGCATTCCCAGTTGGTAAAGCATTCTCATCGACTCCTTGGGTAAAAGAAGGCAAGCTGTGAGAATGTCACTGGGGTCATGGCTTAAAGGATCTGAACATACTTTAGAAGTACAAGGATAGAAGGGTCTTGACTCAGCATTGTCCCTCACAGGCGGAAGCCACATGTAAAAGGCTGCAGGGCTCTTGTTAAGCCGATGGAATCAAAGCGCCGAGTAATGACTGAGGTGTGAAAAGAGATTCACCTTGACTTATTTCGCTCTTGATGCCTACACTCTAAATGTGTCACACCGCCAAAAAGGGGGCTTTGTACATTATGCATCTATTTCTGTGTCCTTCCCAGTAGCTCCACAGGGAAACAGCTGTGATTCAGAGAAGGAAGCGGCATTATACAAGGTACAGAAACATGAAAACACTTTTAAAGTGTATCAAAAGCCACGGTTTTTTTTTATTTTATATAAAACAGGCAAGGGGTTTAAACTTGCAGGCAATGATCATCAACCTAATACAGTTCTCGCATAACCGAGCATACCTCTCAGGTCAATGTGGCTCAGATATATAAATCCCTCAGCCAATTGGTGAGGAATTTACTCCACACAAATATATTATTCTATATGACTGTGAACTGTATTTCGTACCGTGTTTGCTTACCATACCCTGTATTTGTATTAAAATCTTTCAATAAAAATATTGAAATATAAACTTGCAGGCAACACATGTGAGCCAGCAGATGGCTTCCAATTCCAAACCATCAATTTTATTTCTCAATCAGTGCAGAGTCCTGGTGCAACTTGTGAAGCAGAGGCATCCCTAGGGTTGGTGTCATCCGGTGCGGTAACATGTGGTGTTACCCCTCCAGAGAGGAAGGTGCGGTGCCGGTGTAGCAGTAAAATGAGCATCCCGGACCAATGAAGATATGTATCCCCTGAACAGGGGCGGACTGACCATTTGGAAACTCGGGCGCTGCCCAAGGGCCCAGGGTCAGTAGGGGGCCCCATGAGATGCCCCTGGTACCTTTTTCATAGGCTTTTTTGAGTTTGGGCAAGGACACAAAGGCCCCATGATCCCCTATTGCCCGGGGGCCCCATGGGTTTTCAGTCCGCCCCTGCCCCTGAAACAACTGCGCATGTGCCGGTTTCAGGCCGAAGAAGCCAATCTCCGACTTTAGAACAGAGCTGCAACAGTTAACCCCTTACAGGCTGCAAAGCGCCGAAGCTGATTCCGCAGATCACTATGGGTTGCAAGATCAGGTTTAACCTATAAGGGGTTAACTGATCTTGCAACCCATAGTGATCCGCGGGATCAGCTTCAGCAGTTTACAGCCTGTAAGGGGTTAACTGTGGCAGCTCTGTGCTAAAGTCCAAGATTGGCTTCTTCGGCCTGAAACCGGCACATGCGCAGTTGCTTCAGTAGATACATATCTTCACCGGTCCAAGATACTCATTTTACCTCTACAACGGGGCAGCTGTCATTGGATCACCCCAATAACTGGCCAGGACCTTCACAGAGCCCAGAAGCTCTGCTGGCATCCTGCTCCTACACCCCCTGTGATGGTGTCACCCAATGCGGCCCGCACCCCCCTAGGGACGCCACTGTTGTGAAGCCTTTATGGCTCATATTGTATGTAATAAAAAATATCATCACTTTGAACTGAACCAGTGGTGTGATCTCATTCTCCACGGTAGCAATAATTACCCGAAAGAAGTTCTAAACTTCTTCTTTCTCTATCCAATATTCTACAATGTAATCAAATAGTACAGAGCGCTGCTATATGTGTATCAACATCTCAATGTAGTGCTCTAAATACATAAATTAATATGTGCAAAGAAGTTTATGTACCACCCCCCTAGTTAGGTTGCTAAGAGATTGAGGTAAATTTAGTTTTGGCTCCTCTGTAGCCAGTAGAACAAGTTTTGATTGCTTTTGGCGGTTCTGGGTCTGCTAGTTACAGGCTCAACTACTTCTCTCTGTATTTCAGAAAGTTCTGGAGCATAGTAGGTTGAAAGATGCAAACCCTGGGATGAATATTCATGCCTCTCAGCCAATCCCTGGTGAGGAGAGTGACCAGCAGGGGGCTGAGGTGTGCATAAATAGTGGTGTGCTTGGAACAGCTGGTTCCTTGTACTGGTGGAGAGAGACCCAGCCTGCAGGGGCGGTCTGCCCTCCTGGGAAACGTAATGCAAGTCTGCAGGGGATTCAACGAGGTCCCAGCTCAAGGAGAGCTGGGGGCCTACTCCTAAAACTGTGAGAACATTCAAGAGAAAGTCTGCCAGGGATCTGGCCTCATGGTACAGGATCTCACTGGTACTGGAGTGAGGCATCCATGTACACACCCATATGGAAGAAAAATATATTTGAAATATATTTTAAAAATATTCTTCCCAAATATATTGACATATATTTGAAATGCTACAATTTTGGCCGTATTCAATATATTTTAAAATATATTTCTTATATATATATACTGTATGTTGAAATATGTTTTTATTACAAAATAAAAAATTTAATGAAAAATATTTTTAAAAATACATTTCAAATATACTGTATGTCTTTAAAAATACAAATCTACATTTTTGGAATGCATTTACAAATATATGTAAAAATATATGTTAAAAAAAAATCTAAAGAATATATTTCAAAAATATATATTTTTCAAAATATATATTTTTTAAATATATTCTTCAGTTTGTGGGCAGGGATTCAGTGAAAGACCTGAAAGAGCAATCCTAGAGAGACTGTTACTGCTTAACCTCTTTTTTTTATTAAGTTGAGACACTGTTCCAGATTTGCTGGCTTAGAGCTGTTTGTGGTGTGGAATCCCCCCTGTATGTCCAAATCCTCTTGTATCAGAAGCATACCTTAAAGAGGCCTATGCTTTTAGTCTGATTGACGTTTACAGCTCCCTGAAGTTGTCAATCAGAGTAAACGCGTAGGTGGGGCCTTTTGGAAGTAACGTCATCGCATGTAGCAGTGACTGAGCTTGCAGCCTATGAGGCTATGTATGGAGCCGTCACTTTTTTAAAGTAATATACAAGTTCTTAAAGTGATACTAAACCCAGGACCCTGCATTCACTATATCTGGTCTCCCCGGACTCTGCATTCACTATATCTGATCTCCCCAGACTCTGCATTCACTATATCTGATCTCCCCAGACTCTGCATTCACTATATCTGGTCTCCCCGGATCCTGCATTCATTATATCTGGTCTCTCCGGACCCTGCATTCACTATATCTGGTCTCCCAGGACGCTGCATTCACTATATCTGGTCTCCCCGGACCCTGCATTCACTATATCTGGTCTCCCTGGACCCCACATTCACTATATCTGGTCTCCCCGGATCCTGCATTCACTATATCTGGTCTCTCCGGACCCTGCATTCACTGTATCCGCTCTCCCCAGACCCTGCACTCACTATATCTGGTCTCCCCGGTCCCTGCATTCACTATATCTGGTCTCCCCGGACCCTGCATTCACTATATCTGGTCTCCCCGGATCCTGCATTCACTATATCTGGTCTCTCTGGACCCTGCATTCACTATATCCGCTCTCCCCGGACCCTGCACTCACTATATCCGGTCTCCCCGGACCCTGCATTCACTATATCTGGTCTCCCCGGACCCTGCATTCACTATATCTGGTCTCCCCGGACCCTGTATTCACTATATTTGGTCTCCCCAAACCCTGCATTCACTATATCTGGTCTCCCAGGACCCTGCATTCACTATATCTGGTCTCCCCGGACCCTGCATTCACTATATCTGGTCTCCCCGGACCCTGCATTCACTATATCTGGTCTCCCAGGACCCTGCATTCACTATATATGATCTCCCACAGTACACAGAACATGGAAATGCAATTATTTTAGTAAATATAAATTGCCAAATACCTTTTCTCATTAGTAGTTAGAGCAGTCTTGTGACTTTAGCAGAGCACTGGTTAAAGTTTGTAGGAGTTTTCTTTCTGCTTTAGGAGGGTGAAAAACCCCTGACCTCTGTCTGGACAGTGCTGATTGGCCCTGTGATGATCACATGCACTCTCCCAATAAAAAAAAAAAAACCTCTCCAGCAATACACACTAAACTGAGCATGTGCATGTGGCTATGGGTTCAGTCCGTCTTATCAGGAGATAAGACGTGGACATTTGAACACGAGGAGGAGCAGAGAAGACAGGATCAAACTGCCCTTTTACACAATGCAGAGGTTTAACCCCTTAGGTTCCATAGTGAGTATAACAAGCATGCTTTATTGCATATACAGACTGATTTTACTGTTGTGGGTTTAGTAACACTTTAAGTGTCAGGTTTGACACTCTTATCAAGTAGAATGTTTTATTGTCTATTACACCCCATTCACACCTACCCCATGTTTTCCATTGATAACCATTCATATACTTGCAACTTAAATTTCCAGTGACTTCAAATAGTTCATGCACTACTTTGGTGCGACTTTCATGCAACTTGAGGGCTATAGACTTCAATGTTAACCCAAAAAAGTTGCATAAAAGTCATACCTGAATGTTTTACATGCAACAGTGGTGCAACAGTGGGTCCGACTTTGCAGAGGGACAACAAGCCACATCCAAGTCTCACCCATCCATACTTGCGTCAAAGTTGCACTTCAAAGTTGCATGACTTTGGAGTCCTACAGGTGTGAATGAAGCCGGTCTTTAAACTTCGGAAGCTTCTCTTTCCTTTCTTGCTGGCTTCCCCGCTGTGATAAATGAATGAAATTTGAGGATACATTTGTGGAGAAGTCCGTTAAAGCCTGGATGAGGGTGGATCAAGGTTTCCCTGGGGATAAGTTCTTTGAAATTTGGATAAAAGTGGATTATACAAGGCTGATGGTCAAAGGTTTTTTTCTGGTGAGTTGCTAATATGGACAGGTGGTGGTCACAGTGTGTACACTTTGTGGTAGAAGATAGAAAGTTCTTTGAAGACATGTTATTTTTTGACCACTTTATTTAGATGAACTTGCATCCTAATCTGGAGCACAAGACCGTTCTTTAGAGACGTTTGGTGGATACAGGCACTTTAATTTGTAAAGCGCAGGACACTTTATTTGCATGAATGAATTTTTGCACGCATAATTTGTTGCATTTGACTTATTGATTATTTATTGATTATGTTTATATCATAATTTTATTCAGGAAGCACGGGACTCTTTATTTGCATGAATTAATGTTTGCCCGTGTGCTTTGTTGCATTTGACTTATTGATTATTTATTATGTTTATATCATAATTTTATTTAGAAAGCATGGGACACTTTGTTTGCATTTTTGCACATATGATCTTTGCACGTGATGATGTTTTTGTCATGCTTACGAATTTTGGACACGCAGGTTGTTGAGGATGAATTTATTCACATGGAGGCTTTTAATTTTTAACACTTCTTTGCACATATTGATTTATGTATTTATATCACTACCAGGGGCGGACTGACCATTTGGAAACTCAGGCACTGCCCGAGGGCTCGGGGTCAGTAGGGGGCCCCATGAGATGCCCCTGGTACCTTTTTCATAGGCTTTTTTGAGTTTGGGCAAGGACACAGGGGCCCTATGATCCCCTATTGCCCGGGGGCCCCATGACTTGTCAGTCTGCCCCTGATCATTACATTGAGTTGTTGGTACACATACAGTATAGCAGCACTGTCTAATATTTGTTGTTTTAGATTTTGGAGTGTACTAGTTACACTTTATGGTAGCAGCTGCACATTGATAGTCGTCTGGTGGCACAGATTCATTTGATTAGTAATATTCTACAATTAAGCCCCGAGGGAGGGGGGTATTGCGTCGGAGGGGCAGAGGGGAGAAACTGACGAGATGTCCAGTGGTGTGTAATAAAGTTCATTGAAACACTTTGTACAGGACACCAGGGATGGGTCCTGGATGGTAGATGTTTGGGTTGTGGTGATATGGGTCCTGGGATTTGGAGGATCAGAGAGATCTTGGATGGGACAGAGCTTTCAACCCTGAGTACAGGTACTTCGAGGCTGAAGGGGTTAACCCCTGCAAGAGGGGTCTGGAGCAGGAGGCTATAAAAGCAGTCAGAGGGTGTCCATGAGGTGTTGGGTAGAACAAGACACAGTTGTGAGAGAGCTGTGGGCTGCTGAGATGCTGCTGGGCTGTTTGTGCCTTGGGGCAGGTGGGGGCTTTAAACCTTGTTGTGGGACAAGTTCATGATGGCGGTGAGCTGTTTAATACCAAAGTTTTATGGACTTTTTTAAAAAAAAAAATTTTATTTTTTATTTTTTGCTTAATGCTGAAGATAAGCTGACTTGTTTGCCCTTTTTTGGAGAAATAAAAACTGTTTCTTTTACAAAGACACAGCTGGCGAATGTTCTGGATCGCAGATTATCACAACTTGTTTCATGAGATCGGTGCACCTGTACTGTTCTATGGGAAGTAAAAAAAAAAAAAGTTTTGGCTAGAGCTATCCTTCAACTTTTCCCTTCTACTAGAATAGGGTTTTGGTTGGAATTTGGCATTAACCCTTGAAGCAAGTAAAGCCCCATCATTGACTACTGAATTTATTCTCTCTTGAGAAGAGGAGAATAAGGGGGGATATGATCTCCATGTATAATACATAAGGGGGGATATTATCTCCATGTATAATACATAAGGGGGGATATGATCTCCATGTATAATACATAAGGGGGGATATGATCTCCATGTATAATACATAAGGGGGGATATGATCTCCATGTATAAATACATAAGGGGGGGGATATGATCTCCATGTATAATACATAAGGGGGGATATGATCACCATGTATAATACATAAGGGGGGATATGATCTCCATGTATAATACATAAGGGGGGATATGATCTCCATGTATAATACATAAGGGGGGATATGATCTCCATGTATAATACATAAGGGGGGATATGATCTCCATGTATAATACATAAGGGGGGATATGATCTCCATGTATAATACATAAGGGGGGATATGATCTCCATGTATAATACATAAGGGGGGGGATATGATCTCCATGTATAATACATAAGGGGGGATATGATCTCCATGTATAAATACATAAGGGGGGGATATGATCTCCATGTATAATACATAAGGGGGGATATGATCTCCATGTATAATACATAAGGGGGGGGGATATGATCTCCATGTATAATACATAAGGGGGGATATGATCTCCATGTATAATACATAAGGGGGATATGATCTCCATGTATAATACATAAGGGGGGATATGATCTCCATGTATAATACATAAGGGGGATATGATCTCCATTTATAATACATAAGGGGGGATATGATCACCGTGTATAATACATAAGGGGGGATATGATCATGTATAATACATAAGGGGGATATGATCACCATGTATAATACATAAGGGGGAATATGATCTCCATGTATAATACATAAGGGGGATATGATCTCCATGTATAATACATAAGGGGGGATATGATCTCCATGTATAATACATAAGGGGGGATATGATCATGTATAATACATAAGGGGGGATATGATCTCCATGTATAATACATAAGGGGGGATATGATCTCCATGTATAATACATAAGGGGGGATATGATCTCCATGTATAAATACATAAGGGGGGATATGATCTCCATGTATAATACATAAGGGGGATATGATCACCATGTATAATACATAAGGGGGGATATGATCACCATGTATAATACATAAGGGGGAATATGATCACCATGTATAATACACAAGGGGGGATATGATCTCCATGTATAATACATAAGGGGGGATATGATCTCCATGTATAATACATAAGGGGGGATATGATCTCCATGTATAATACATAAGGGGGGATATGATCTCCATGTATAATACATAAGGGGGGATGATCACCATGTATAATACATAAGGGGGGGGATATGATCTCCATGTATAATACATAAGGGGGGATATGATCACCATGTATGATACATAAGGGGGGATATGATCTCCATGTATGATACATAAGGGGGGATATGATCTCCATGTATAATACATAAGGGGGATATGATCTCCATGTATAATACATAAGGGGGGATATGATCTCCATGTATAATACATAAAGGGGGATATGATCTCCCTGTATAATACATAAGGGGGGATATGATCTCCATGTATAATACATAAGGGGGATATGATCACCATGTATAATACATAAGGGGGGATATGATCTCCATGTATAATACATAAGGGGGGATATGATCTCCATGTATAATACATAAGGGGGATATGATCACCATGTATAATACATAAGGGGGGATATGATCTCCATGTATAATACATAAGGGGGGGGATATGATCTCCCTGTATAATACATAAGGGGGATATGATCACCATGTATAATACATAAGGGGGGATATGATCTCCATGTATAATACATAAGGGGGGATATGATCTCCATGTATAATACATAAGGGGGATATGATCACCATGTATAATACATAAGGGGGGATATGATCTCCATGTATAATACATAAGGGGGGATATGATCTCCATGTATAATACATAAGGGGGGATATGATCTCCATGTATAATACATAAGGGGGGATATGATCTCCATGTATAATACATAAGGGGGGATATGATCTCCATGTATAATACATAAGGGGGATATGATCACTGTGTATAATACATAAGGGGGGATATGATCTCCATGTATAATACATAAGGGGGGATATGATCTCCATGTATAAATACATCAGTGGTTCATATAGTGAACTCAGTGTAGAGTTATTCCCCCTGAGGTCATCACGGAGGACAAGGGGGCACTCTTTACGTCGGAAGGAAAAGAAATGTAATCTCCAAACACGGAAAGGTTTCTTCACGGTGAGAGCTGTGAAAATGTGGAATAGACTCCCTCAAGAGTGGGTTCTGGCCAGCTCAGTGGATTGCTGTAGGAAAGTCCTGGATTGTTTCTTGGATACACAGAATATAACTGGATATAACATTTATAGGTAAAGTTGATCCAGGGAATATCCGATTGCCTCTCGGGGGATCAGGAAGGACTTTTTTCCCAGCAGAAGCAAATTGGATCGTGCTTTGCTGGGTTTTTTTGCCTTCCTCTGGATCAACTGTGGCTGTAGGATTATAACTTTTTTTCAATGGTTGAACTGGATGGACGTTTGTCTATTTTCAGCCAGACTAATTATGTAACTATGCATCTATGTGACTACAGACTTGAAATGTGCTGGTAGAGACTTGTAGCAGTAGTGTGTTAGCACAGCTGACTGTATTCTCCACTAGGGGTGCTTGTGACTGGTGACTACACAGCTGGACAATTGGAAAATAGTTGTCACCACATAACAGAAAGTGTCTGAACAAGGACGTTCATCGTGGGGTCACCAGGAATTATTTTTTTGAAAGCTGCAGATTTTAACAGATTGAAAGCAGCTTTTGGAAATAAATTACCATTGTATTTTGTCTTTCCTGGTTCCTCTGTTCCTCCCTCACCAACCTGCTAATAAAATGTCACAATAAAACCTTTCTATTTTCCTTACACACCTTATTTTGGACTCAGTGATATCATCACCGGGTCTCTGCGCTTCTCTATGCAATGCAGGCTGCTTGGAGGGACTGGCAGGAAACTGTATATAGCTTCCTGAGAATATAAGTCTTCAGCCCTGATGGGAGCAGTGTGTTGGCTGTTGGGGGGAGCTATGCAAAATATGAAAAAGCCTTGATGGCGGGTGTCAGTCTGGAGAAGTGGGCTGGGTTTACATGTAGAAGTCCATAGGTAATGCCACATGGGATGCTGTGATGATGTAATTGGAAGAACTGAAATCCACTGAATGAAAGAGGTGGGCCAGCGCAGGGGCAGACTGACAACTCATGGGGCCCCCAGGCAATAGGGAATCATGGGGCCCCTGTGTCCTTGCCCAAACTCCAAAAAGCCTATGAAAAAGGTACCAGGGGCATCTCATGGGGCCCCCTACTGACCCCGTGCCCTCGGGCAGTGCCCCAGTTTCCAAATGGTCAGTCCGCCCCTGGGCCAGAGAGAGTCCTGGGGAGGAAGTTGCTAGATGATACATGAAGTCCCCCAGCCGGGAAAGTAGGCGGCTCTATCTGACTTGCTGCAGCTTCTAATGCACATTGTGAGAAGCTCACAGTGTGCAGTGAAATCAGAGTAAGTAATGTCAGTCCAGGAGAGGAGCCGGTACAACTGTGCAAGACTGAAGGGGAGGCTGGAGGTCGCATTTAAGGGTCATATGAGATTGTATTGGTTGGGTTTAGATCTTCTATAGGTGACGTTATTTGTAATTGTAAAAGTTTAGAAGCAACAATGAAGGAAAGGCTGCAAGGTCATTCTATTTGACATAAGTTATTCCACGTGCATGACTTTTCTGTGTGATCTGTAAGCTGTGGATGTGACCTAAAGGCCACATAGCTTTCTAATAGCAGCTGCCGAAAAAAATTTACAAGGCTCCCTGTGCTCCATCATGAATGACCTGTAACCAGATCCACCCCAACTGGATCTGAGGCTAACAAGGTTATATGGCAGCAAGATGTGCCGAGGGGGCAATATTCGTTCTGCCTCTTCTTTGCATGAGGTCTGTCAGTGTGCAAAATGTATGTAGAGGAGACTTCCTGAAAGTTCAACCAAAGCGATAAACTGCAACTAAATTATACATATGGACACTGTGTTAACAGGCTATAACTCTGTTCAGCCAGTCTTGTGATTGGCATAGCACTGTCAAAATACATTACAAGAGGGTGACACCACTCTGGTTGAAGCATATCTAACCCTAAGAAAATTGTAATATTGCATCCTACCAGTCCTTAGATGGGGTGGCTGCATTTTCTCAGGTTTTTTTCCTTTATTTTTACCTGGTGATAACGCCAGTAACATGCCTCCTAACACCAATGATTATGTTAGCTATCTGTAATGGTGGCACTTACCGCTGACCACCAATGTAAGGAGCATTCTTTCCACTGACCTCCAATGTAAGGAGCGTTCTTCCCACTGACCACCAATGTAAGGAGCATTCTTCCCACTGACCACCAATGTAAGGAGCATTCTTCCCACTGACCACCAATGTAAGGAGCATTCTTCCCTCTGGCCACCAATGTAAGGAGCATTCTTCCCACTGACCTCCAATGTAAGTGCATTCTTCCCACTGACCACCAATATAAGGAGCATTTTTCCCACTGACCCCCAATGTAAGGGCATTCTTCTGACTGATTCTCAATGTAAAAAGAATTATTCCTACTGGCCAACAATGTAAGGAGCATTCTTCCTAATAACCACCAATATAAGGAACATTCTTTACACTGACCACCAATGTAAGGGGCATTCTTTACACTGGCCACCAATGTAAAGGGCATTCTTTCTACTGACCACCAATGTAAGGGGCATTATTTTCACTGATCACCAATGAGAGGAACATTCTTCACATTGACCACCAATATAAGGACCATTCTTTTCAAATACAGCCAATGTATGGGACATTATTCCCACTGATTACAAATTAAAGGACCATTTTTTCCAATGATCACCAATGTAGGGAACATTATTCCCACTGATTACCAATTTAAGGACCATTCTTCCCACTGACCACCAATGTAAGGGCATTCTTTCTACTGACCACCAATGTAAGGAACAATATTCCTACTGACTACCAAGGTAATGAGCATTCTTCCCACTGACCACCAATGTAAGGAGCATTCTTCCCAATGACCACCAATATAAGGACCATTCTTTCCAATGACCACCAATATAAGGATCATTCTTTCCAAATACAACCAATGTAGGGGACATTATTCCCACTGACTACCAATTTAAGAGCCATTCTTTTCAATGACCATCAATGTAGGGGACATTATTCCCACTGACTACCAATTTAAGGACCATTCTTTCCCATGACTACCAATATAGGGACCATTATTTCCAATGACCACCAATATAAGGACCATTCTTTCCAAATACAACCAATGTAGGGGACATTATTTCCACTGACTACCATTTTAAGGAACATTCTTTTCCAATAACCACCAATGTAAGGGGCATTATTTTCACTGACCACCAATGAAAGGAACATTCTTCACATTGACCACCAATATAAGGACCATTCTTTTCAAATACAGCCAATGTAGAGATCATTATTCCCACTGATTACCAATTTAAGGACCATTCTTCCCACTGACCACCAATGTAAGGGCATTCTTTCTACTGACCACCAATGTAAGGAACAATATTCCTACTGACCACCAATGTAAGGAGCATTCTTCCCACTGACCACTAATGTAAGGAGCATTCTTCCCACTGACCACCAATATAAGGACCATTCTTTCCAACCGCCACCAATATAAGGACCATTCTTTTCAAATACAACCAATGTAGGGGACATTATTCCCACTGATTACCAATTTAAGGACCATTCTTTCCAATGACCACCATTCTTTCCAATGACGACCAATGTAGGGAACATTATTTCCACTGACCACCAATTTTAGAGGCGTTGTTCCCAATAACCATTTAAAATAAAGAGTATTCTTCCCAATGTTATAGGGCAGTATTTTCCCTGTCCAGCAAAATAAGTGGGTGATTTTCCCATTGTCCCCCATTGTGGTGTAGCTACTATACCATGAGCTGTTGATAAAATAATTTTTAGCAGGGGTTCCTTGACACCTGAAAATGATTTCAAGGGTTCCCCCACAGTAAAAAAAAAGTTGAGAAAGGCTGGTATTGATGTTCTCCTGGAATGGGGTGCTTTGCCTGCCAAGTCCAAACCCTTTTTTATCATTCTTTCTCCTTCTACATACAACCTTCTGCAGCTACTTGCTCAGTATGCAGCCTATGTAGTCCGTCTCTGGTATGAAGTCTGTGCTGTAACTGGGGCTGTAATATTCTGGATGAGATCATCCAGGGAAGGTAAATATACTTAAAACAAGAAAAAAGAACTGAAGATGTTTTTACTGTTACAACGCAAACTTCCTGTGCAAAGTGGTGTTTATTTTTAGTAAAGAGCTGATCTGAATAGTTCAACTTAGAGGACGTTCTTTGTGCTGGGTGTAGAGGAGCTCACATGCCTAGCTGCTGGTCAAGCCTACAGAAAGCAGAGGTGGAAATCAAAGTATTTATTTTAACATCTGAAACCGAGAGCCAACATAAAATCAGTGGAATGAGTCAAATTATATAAAATGTTTAAAGCCTATCCCTGGTCTAAACAAGAAATCTTCTATACTCTGTACTGGCAGAAATGTTTCATTTGTTAACATAACCTTTTCATTTTGTCTCCTTTCCAGAGGCGATAATATGCAAATTGCTGATCTCCGAAACTAGACAGCCAGAAAAATTTGTTGTCTCTGATGTCCTTGCTTTAACCAATTGCCCTCCAGAGGATTTAACCCCCCCCCCCCCTCCTTCCTGACTAGGCCATTTTTTGCGATACGACACTGTGTTACCTTAACTGACAATTGTGCGGTCATGCAACGCTGTACCAGGGGCGGACTGACCATTTGGAAAGTCGGGCACTGCCCGAGGGCCTGGGGTCAGTAGGGGGCCCCATGAGATGCCCCTGGTACCTTTTTCATAGGCTTTTTTGAGTTTGGGAAGGACACAGGGGCCCCATGATCCCCTATTGCCCGGGGGCCCCATGAGTTGTCAGTCCGCCCCTGCGCTGTAATAAAGTTACGTGAAAGTTATAGTGTTTACAAATGGCGGTATATATACTGGAATTTTTATTTCTTTTCTTTTATACTAGTAATGGCGGCGATCAGCGACTTATAACGGCATTCTGACATGGGGGGGAAGGGGGGGCTGACTAACTGTCACTAACATCCCAATGACACTAATACAGTGATCAGTGCAAATAAAAAGCACTGACACTGTACTAATGACACTGGGCAGGAAGGGGTTAACATCTGGGGAGATCAAAGGGTTAACTGTGTGCTGTATGCTGTTTAACATTATGTGCTGTGTGGGTTTTACTAGGGAGACATGCTGTGCAGAGAAATACAAAGCAGCATGTCCTTGCTGGCAGGAGAGAGACCTGTGTTGTTTACACACAGGTCTCTCCCCTATCAGCTTTACACGGCGATAGCCGGGTGCTGGTGGGGAATCTCTGGCCGGGACCCGGTGATTGACATCCCTAGCCACAAATGGTAGTGCGAGTAGGGCGGCGCGTGCACGCGTGGTCCCTACCCAGAACTGCAAATCACATATATATACAGTGGGGATCGAAAGTTTGGGCACCCCAGCTAAAAATTTGTATTAATGTGCATAAAGAAGCCAAGGAAAGATGGAAAAATCTCCAAAAAGCATCAAATTACAGATTAGACATTCTTATAATATGTCAACAAAAGTTAGATTTTATTTCCATCATTTACACTTTCAAAATAACAGAAAACAAAAAAATGGCGTCTGCAAAAGTTTGGGCACCCTGCAGAATTTATAGCATGCACTGCACCCTTTGCAAAGCTGAGACCTGCCAGTGTCATGGATTGTTCTCAATCATCGTCTGGGGAGACCAGGTGATGTCAATCTCAAAGGTTTTAAATGCCCAGACTCATCTGACCTTGCCCCAACAATCAGCACCATGGGTTCTTCTAAGCAGTTGTCTAGAAAACTGAAACTGAAAATAGTTGACGCTCACAAAGCTGGAGAAGGCTATAAGAAGATAGCAAAGCGTTTTCAGATGTCAATATCCTCTGTTCGGAATGTAATTAAGAAATGGCAGTCATCAGGAACAGTGGAAGTTAAAGCAAGATCTGGAAGACCAAGAAAAATATCAGACAGAACAGCTCACAGGATTGTGAGAAAAACAATTCAAAACCCACGTTTGACTGCACGATCCCTCCAGAAAGATCTGGCAGACACTGGAGTTGTGGTACACTATTCCACTATAAAGAGATACTTGTACAAATATGGTCTTCATGGAAGAGTCATCAGAAGAAAACCTCTTCTACGTCCTCACCCCAAAAATCATCGTTTGAACTTTGCAAATGAACATATAGACAAGCCTGATGCATTTTGGAAACAAGTTCTGTGGACCGATGAGGTTAAAATTGAACTTTTTGGCCGGAGTGAGCAAAGGTACGTTTGGAGAAGAAGGGCACAGAATTGAATGAAAAGAACCTCTGTCCAACTGTTAAGCATGAGGTTGGATCAATCATGCTTTGGGGTTGTGTTGCAGCCAGTGGCACAGGGAACATCTCACGAGTAGAAGGAAAAATGCATTCAATAAACCTCTGGAGGAACCTTGGGTTCTTCAGAACTCTGGTTGAGAATGGTTGCGCAAAACAGCTGGCAAAAACAATTTCTATGTTGTCAGTGTCCTGTCCTAGAACATGGAATCTCACCAGCACATCACTCTTTGCTGATGAAGGGGCTTAGTGCTCTGAAATACTTCTTATGCTGCAAACTTTAATGTGCTCTACTTTGACCTTATGAGGTGCTGGTGAGACTCGATGTTGTGGGATCCTGACAAGCGCCTCCAGCTGTCTGTTTTCAGCCCTCAAATTGCAGGCTGGAAACCATGTGGAGTGCAACGTTCTTTTCTTTACGTTTTTCTCGTTAGAGAGATTTCTGATATGTGCTGCCACAGTAACTCGTCTTTTACCTTCTTCATTGTATTTTGTTTTTATTGTAATTTATCATTTTAGAAGGATGAGTTACAAATGTTTAGTGCATAATGTCAAATTACATGGTAACGTAGGTAGATAGTACAGACACAGGTCACATATACATTTCTCTAAGAGAAAACAGAAGGCCATTTACAAATCCAATCTAGACAGGTTACTATAGGTCCTCAGGAACATCTGAAGAGGCCTTGGAAGAAAAAATGTCAACATAGTACCATAGACCAGGGGTCCCCAAACTTAGCAAACAAAGGGCCAGTTTAATGTCCTTCACACTTTAGGGGGGCCGGATTGAGGATAGTGGGGGTAGAAAATGTCACATGCCAAACATTAGTGAGAACATGGCCTAAGGGTTGGTGGTCAGTAGGAGGAGGAGTAGTTCCACATCATTGGAATCAGTGGAAGAAATAGTGCTCCATAATTTGAGTCAGTGGGAGGAATAGTGCCCCATCATTGATACTAATGGAAGGAATAGTGCTCCATCATTGGTATCAGTGGGAGGAATAGTGCCCCATCATTGGTATCAGTGGGAGGAATAGTGCCCCATCATTGGTATCAGAGGGAGGAATAGTGCCCCATCATTGATACTAATGGAAGGAATAGTGCCCCATCATTGATACTAATGGAAGGAATAGTGCCCCATCATCAGTATCAGGAATTATGCCCCACTGTTGGTGTCAGTTGGAGGAATAGTGTAACATCATTGATATCAGTGGGAAGAATAGTGCTCCTTAATTGGAGTCAGTGGGAGGAATAGTGCCCCATCATTGATACTAATGGAAGGAATAGTGCTCCATCATTAGTGTCAGGAATTATGCCCCACTGTTGGTGTCAGTTGGAGGATTCACTATGTCCGGTCTCCACGGACCCTGCATTCGCTATATCCGCTCTCCCCAGACCCTGCATTCACTATATTTGGTCTCCCTGGACCCTGGATTCACTATATCCGGTCTCCCTGGACCCTGCATTCACTATATCTGGTCTCCCCGGAACCTGCATTCACTATATCCGATCTCCCCGAACCCTGCATTCACTATATCTGGTCTCCCCGGACCCTGCATTTACTATAGCCGGTCTCCCCGAACCCCGCATTCACTATATCCGGTCTCCCCGAACCCTGCATTCACTATATCCGTCTCCCCGAAGTCTGCATGCACTATATCCAGTCTCCCAGGATCCTGCATTCACTATATCCGGTCTCCCCAGGCCCTGCATTCACTATATCTGGTCTCCCCGGACCCTGCATTCACTATATCTGGTCTCCCACAGTACACAGATCATGGAAATGCAATTATTTTAGTAAATATAAAATGCTGAATACCTTTTCCCATCAGTAGTATATACTGTAGCAGTCTTGTGACTTCTATCAGTGTCCAGCCGAGCACCTGTTAAAGCTTGTAGAAGTTTTCATTCTGCTCTAGAAAGATGCAGGACACCTGACCTCTGTCTGGACAGTGCTGATTGGCCCTGTGCTGATCTTGTGCACTCTTCCAAGCAAAAAAAAAAAGCTCTCTAGCAATACACACCAAATTGAGCATGTGCAGAGTGTCTCCACACGACATATCTTATCAGGAAATAAGAGGGGGACACTGGGAGTAGGGGAGTTATGAATTAACACAATGAGTGATGGGTGCCATTTACTCTTGTATTAATTCAGGAAAGGAAGTGGTTAATAATTATGACATATTTACTGGCCCCTTCCCCTGCACTCCATCCTGAAACATCTATGTGTGTGCATATATCTATGTGTGTGCTCCCTCACCCACATCTTCAATCTCTCCCTCTCCTCAGGCACTTTCCCCTCCCCTCTGAAACATGCACACATCACCCCCATACTTAAAAAGCCCTCCCTGGACCCCAATGACCCGAACAACCTCAGACCCATCTCCCTGCTCCCATTTACATCTAAACTCCTCGAGCGCCTCGTCTACACCCGCCTATGCTCTCACCTCAACGACAACAACCTCCTCGATCCCCTACAGTCCGGCTTCCGTCCCCTACACTCCACCGAAACTGCCTTACTCAAACTCTCCAACGACCTGCTAACCGCCAAAGCTAATGGCCACTATTCAGTGCTCCTACTCCTTGACCTCTCTGCGGCCTTCGACACAGTCGACCACCCCCTCCTCCTCAAAAAACTACACTCCCTCGGCCTCAGAGATTCTGCTCTCTCCTGGCTCTCATCCTACCTGTCACAACGCTCCTTCAGCGTTACCTATAATGCTACCACCTCCCCCTCACTCCCCCTCTCTGTTGGGGTCCCTCAAGGCTCTGTCCTCGGGCCCCTTCTCTTCTCCATCTATACCTCCTCCCTTGGCCAACTCATACACTCTCACGGCTTCAACTACCACCTCTATGCCGACGACACACAAATCTATCTCTCAACCCCCCACCTCACCCCCTTGGTCTCAGCCCGAATCACACACCTACTGAGCGACATATCAGACTGGATGTCGCTCCACTTCCTTAAATTGAACCTCTCCAAAACCGAGTTTCTTGTCTTCCCCCCAGCCCGGACACCACCCCCCATTGATTTCTCCATCACATCCAACAACGCTACCATCAAACCCGCCCCGCAGGCCAGAGTACTGGGTGTCATTCTGGACTCCAACCTATCCTTCCAGCCCCAAGTCCAATCTTTAACAAACTCGTGCAGACTCCACCTCCGCAACATCGCCAAAATCCGCACGTTCCTAACCCCAGAAACCACTAAACACCTCATCCACTCCCTCATCATATCACGACTCGACTACTGCAACTCCCTCCTCACTGGCCTGCCTCGCCGCTGGCTATCCCCTCTTCAGTCCATCCTGAACACGGCTGCCAGACTCATTCACCTTTCCAACCGCTCTGTCTCCGCCACCCCCCTCTGCCAATCCCTCCACTGGCTTCCGATTGCGCAACGGATCAAATTCAAAATCCTAACGCTGACGTACAAAGCTGTCCACCATACTGCCCCGTACTACATCTCTGACCTAATATCCAAGTACCGCCCAACACGCACACTCCGCTCCTCACAAGACCTCCTTCTCTCTAGTTCCCTGGTCTCCTCCTCCCATGCCCGCCTCCAGGACTTCTCCAGGGTGTCACCCATCCTCTGGAACTCCCTGCCCCAACCCATCAGATTATCACCTACTCTCCTCTCCTTTAGGCGCACCCTGAAAACCCATCTCTTCAGGGAAGCCTACCCCACCCCCTGCTAACTTGCCGACCTCCTCCACTCTTCCAACCACTCCATCCCCCACAGCTATCTCCTCCTGTGCCACCATCCCCTCCCTCCTAGATTGTAAGCTCGAAAGAGCAGGGCCCTCGATCCCCTCATGTTTTGCATTGTATTGGTATTGTTCTGTCACATGTTCTGTCTCCCTTTGTAATGTACAGCGCTGAGCGAACTATTGGCGCTTTATAAATACTGTATAATAATAATAATAATAATACAGAAGACAGCAGGAGAGAGAGGAGGGAAGCCAGCAGCACTCCGTGGGGTGGGGGGCGCACATGTCAACCTGGGCAGCAGAGCGAAGAGGATGGAGCACAGGAAGGGTGATTGATGCAGCGTGGGGGGGGGGGGGGGGCAATCACTGGAACCGATACATTGCATGGCTCTTTCTGCAGCAGCTGAATACCAGCTGGAGGAAAAGGAGAAGCTGGAATTCAGCTGCCATACAGAGGATCTGTTCCAATTGCCCACCCTCCCGGCTGCACCAATCACCCTCCGTGCTCACATCCAATTCCCCCTGCTGGCCTGTGCCTTATACAAGTGGACTGGTTGTACCCCCTTATGGTAGTGTTAGATGCACTAATAGATTTTAGATGGCCTCAGCTAACAAATTGAAGCTGAACTACAGCTACCACTTCTTAATCAGATACAGCTACAGTTTTTTTTTCCTTTTGGGATAAAGGTTTTACATAAATGAGTAAAAGATGACCATGGTAAGCACCCCTGTCAGCACCCCTGTCAGTGATGAATGGTTTGCCCCAATCAAATCCACTTTTGTTGGGCAGCTTGATCTGTTGTAGGAAGTTGAAAATTACGGACTTACTGGGAGGATCACCAGCTGAAAATACAGGAATAAAAAAAATGACATCTAAGGGCTCATGTACACTGCAGCTGATAAACTGACGCTCAGGAGCTGTTGAGCATTTTTTTCAGCATCACCTGAACTCTCCCTAATGTATTCCTATGTGTCCATGTACACATCGTCATTTACAGGCAGATGAGTTTACAGTCGTTTTCTTGAACGCACCAAAATTGCGGTCAGGAGTAGATTTAACCCTCGTTTCAAACGCCAAATGCTTATAAACGCGTTTACAAGCATTTGCGTTTAGACTCATTTTTTGTCAGGTCAATATCCAGATGCTGTCCGGAGCCTTTTTTCTTCATCAAAAATGCATGCAAAGCGTTTTCCATGTATTCAAATGGACCCGGTACACCAGCGCAGTCAGTTCCGGGTTTCGTGTGAAGGAAAAAATGGTAGAACGTGCCGCATTATGCTCATGATGGGATCCATAGTGAATACAACCAGAAAAGACAGGTCATCTCCACACATACTGCTCTCTCTGCTTCTGCTCTCTCTATTCCTCTCAAAATGTCTAAAATAGTTCATTATTCACTATTTTTCAGTGCATTTCTGGGCATTTTGGAAGGTCTCCTGAGGTTATCTTTTAAAAACGCTTCTAAATGCAAATACGCATAAACGCGGTATGCAAACGCAGTTAAACTGGCGTTTTTTAACCTACATTTTCTATCAGTCAATTTCCAGCGGTCAGAAGAGTTTTCCAAATGCCTCGTGTACGTGAACCCTAAGAATTAGTCATTATAAGGGCTCATGTACACGGGGCGTTTGGAAAACTCTTCTGACTGATGGAAACTGACTGCTGGAAAACGTAGGTTAAAAAACGGCAGTTTAGCCGCGTTTACATACCGCATTTATGTGCGTTTGCATTTAGAAGCGTTTTTAAAAGATAACCTCAGGAGACCTTCCCAAAATGCCCAGAATGCACTGAAAAACAGTAAAAAACTTAATATTTCAGACGTTTTGAGAGGAATAGAGAGAGCAGAAGCAGAGAGAGCAGTATGTGTGGAGATGACCTGTCTTTTCTGGTTGTATTCACTATGGATCCCATCATGAGCATAATGCGGCGCGTTCTACCATTGTTTCCTTCATGCGAAACCTGGAACTGACTGCGCTGGTGTACCGGGTCCATTTGAATACATGGAAAACGCTATGCATGCATTTCTGACGAGGAAAAAAGGCTCTGGACAGCATCTGGATATGGAACAGTTAAAAAACACTTCTAAATGCAAACGCTTATAAATGCAGTTAACCGCGTTTACAAGCGTTTGGCGTTTGAAACGCCAGTAAAATCTACTCCTGAACGCAAGTTTGGTGCGTTCAAAAAAACAACTGTAAGCTGAACTGCCTGTAAAGGATGTGTACATGGACACATAGGAAAACATTAGGGAGAGTTCAGGGGCTGCTGAAAAAAAACACTGAACAGCTCCTAAATGTCCGTTTATCAGCTGCAGTGTACATGAGCCCTAAATACAGCGGTATAATACATTTTTGCTTTTAGATATATTTTAAAGTAGAACTGAAAGCAGAACATTTTTTTTTTCATTTTGGATAGAAATGTTTTCTCTTGTACCAAATTGCATTGTACCTGTAATGTCTACCTTCATTTTGTAAAGCGCTGAGCAAACTGTTGGCGCGATATTGAATAATAATAATAATAATAATAATAATTAAACTGGCCATGCACTGATTGAAACTTGACCGGTTCAAATTTTGATGAATGTGTGCGGACGTCCTTGGTGTATGTCTCCCCTTTACGGGTTGTATGGAGTTATTTTAGGAGTATCTAATTTTTGTCAAATTCTCCTGTATAAATGTATTATGCTGAGGTTCTCCTTTAAATGCGCTATTTTCTGCCTCGCTTGCTGGCAGCGTAGTCCTTTGGCTGTTTGGAATGCGGCACAGGTCAGCATCAGTCGGCAGCTTCCAGGAGACAACAAAATACAAAGTGTATCCTTGTACTCTGGCTGGAGGAATGCGTTATCAGAAATATTAGGGGCATGCATACGTTTGTCATCAGGCGGCCTCTGCACAGAGAATGCAGCGTATGATGTGCACACACTAAGCCTCTCTCATTGTGCTATTAATGCCTCGGAATGCGGAGAGATGAGCACGCTATCGGCGCTCAGCATCTCCAGATGTTCAGAATGAATTGCTTTGTGATGTCAGATGGAAGGGATCTGAGTTCAGCACCTGCTTCTCTGTCAGAGCTCTACCAAGGCCAAATGACAGCCAGGGATAGGGATCAACTACACACCACATTTGAAGAGTACCAGTCATGATTGGACTTGTGGAAGGATCTAGGTTTTCGCTCCTCAGTTAATAAACTTGGATATCAAAACAGTGCAGCGCTGTTGTATATGTGACTACTAGGGAGGCACCGGAATTTCGGTAGCCAAAACATTTCGGCCAAAACCACCCCTATCGCCCATTGGCCGATATGAAAATAAGCACAGATACAAATGCTGAAAATAACCCCTCCCCTACCCGTTGCTCGCTGCCGCCGCTCGCCACCGCCGCTCGCCGCCGCCCACCGCCATCCGCCGCCTGCCGCCGCCGCTTGGTGTTTCTCAGTCTTACCTGAGAAACCATCAAATGATCCTGGGCATAAAGATCAGTGAAGGAAAGATGGCCTCCACTCATCTGTATGCCCTTTTAGGACCGGAGTGGCATCGCTTCCGGTTTCGGCGCCTTGTTTTTAGTTTTTTTTTTTCAAGCACTAGATCAATGCTTTTTTTTTGATCCAACGCTTTACATTGCAGAGGAGAGATGTGGGAGTCTTACTGACCCCATATCTTTCCATAAAGAGGACCTGTCACTAATTATTTCTATCACAAGGGATGCATGCCTTCCTTCTGATAGGAATAAAAGTGATTAAAATTTTTTTTAAAGGGACAGTGTAAAAAAAAAAAAAATTAAAGTGCCTCCTTCCCCCCGTGCTTGCACGTGGTGGCGAACGCATACATAGGCCATGCCCACATATGTAAACGGTGTTCAAATCATACATGTGAGGTATGGCCATGAATGTCACAGCAAGAGCAATAATTCTCGCACTAGACCTCCTCTGTAACTTTACACTGCTAAACTGTAGAATATTTTAACGCGTCACCCAGGGGCGGACTGACAACTCATGGGGCCCCCAGGCAATAGGGGCTCGTGGGGCCCCTGTGTCCTTGGCCAAACTCAAAAAAGCCTATGAAAAAGGTACCAGGGGCATCTCATGGGGCCCCCTACTGACCCTGGGCCCTCGGGCAGTGCACGATTTTCCAAATGGTCAGTCCACCCCTGGTGTCACCCATGGAGATCACAGAGAGACAGTGGCAGGGGAGAGGCATCCCCTGAGATTTTTTTAATGCTGCATCCTAAGCAACTTGGTCAATATTCCCCAGGACATAACTTTATTGATAGGCTTCATTCACATGAGCATATGTGCATTTTCTGCACAGAATCCAGTTTCTTGCTGGCAGAGCTGGATTCAGATGCTACATAAAATGCATACCTAAAGTACTTGTGTTTAGATGCATTTAGGCACATACAATTCTTCTAATGCCTTTATGCATGCAAATGTTAACACATGTTTGTGGATGTTTGCACACATACATGCCTAAAATCTACTTATGTGTACTGCTCCAGTTGCAACTGTGTCTTACTATTTGTATACCGTGAAACATGGCGCACATTTTTGTTTGTGGATGCAGGTGTGTGTATGGTCCAATTGATTCCTATAGTGCTGCATTTAGACTGGACGCATCCAAACACATCCCTTGTGAACAGGGGCGGACTGACAACTCATGGGGCCCCCGGGCAATAGGGGATCATGGGGCCCCTGCGTCCTTGGACAAACTCAAAAAAGCCTATGAAAAAGGTACCAGGGGCATCTCATGGGGCCCCCTACTGACCCTGGGCCCTCGGGCAGTGCCCGAGTTTCCAAATGGTCAGTCTGCCCTTGTTTGTGAATAAGCCCATATGTGGGACAAGCCCTTATCTGGCTGCAGGTTGCACAGCGCCATTTCCGCCAACTCCTGAGTAAGGGAGCACGTGGCCTGAATACTCATGCACAGTCCTCTTAAAACAGTGCAGGCTGCAGTTGTTGTCAATGACTTTCTTTGGAGGTGGGAGGAGGGAGGAGGGGCAGCATCTGGGCAGTGGAGTGGCTAGCCACGAGGTTTGTCTGTTTTTGTGGACATAAGCAGATTCTTTTGTAGTGCCAGCATAGCACTGGTAGTTAGTGATAAGGCCTGCATACTATTGGTGGACAGTGGAAAGACTCCCATGACATTGTTGGTTAGTGGTAAGGCCCCTTTCATAATGGTGGACAGAGGTAAGATACCCACAGCATTGGAAGTTAGAGATAATGCCTGCATACCATTGGTGGACAGTGGTAAGACCCCCATGGCATTGCTGATCAGTTGTAAGACCCCTTTCATATCGGTGGCCAGAAGTAAGGCCGTTAAAGCTTTGGTAGGTAGGGATAAGGCCAGCATATCGTTGGTTGACAGTGATAAGACCCCCATCACTTTGTTGGTAAGTAGCAAGGCCCCTTTCATAATGGTGGCCAGAAATAATGCTCCCATAGCATTGGTAGTTGGTGATAAGGCCTGCATAATATTGGTGGACAATAATCAGACCGCCATGAAATTCTTGGTCAGTGGTAAGGCCCCTTTCATATTGATGTTTAGAAATAAGGCCCCACACAGCATTGGCATTGGTAGTTAGAGATAAGGCCCACAGATCATTGTTGGACAGTGGTAAGACCCCCATGATATTGTTGGTCAGTGGTAAGGACACTTTCATATTAGTATCCAGAAGTAAGGCCCCCATAGTATTTGTAGTTAGTGATAAGTCCTGTATACCATTGGTAGATACGGGTAAGAACCCCACTACATTGTTGGTCAGTGGCAAGGCCCCTTTCACATCGATGGCCAGAAGTAAGGCCTCCCTATCATTGGTAGTTAGTGATTAGGCCTGCATATTATTGGTGGACAATGGTAAGACCCCCATGACATTGTTGGTCAGCGGTAAGGTCCCTTTCATATTGGTGGCCAGAAGTGAAACCACCATAGTATTGGTAGTCAGTAGTAAGCCATCCACAACATTGATGGAAAGATGCAAGGCTCCAACACACTGGATCCTCAAAAGCTGGGAAATATTTTAATGCAAAACTCCAGCCAATACCAAGTAAAAAATTTTACCCTGTTCAAAAATAAAACAATTAACTTTTTCTGCTTTAGGGTTCACATCGTTTTTATTATATGACAAAGGATTCCCAGAGCACTCAGTTATCAATGGAGACATTACAGCAGTAGTTACCTGCCTCAATGTTTGTTTTGTCTGATTGAAAATTAGTGCTGAGCTAATCTGATAACAGATTGGTCACTGACAATGAGTCATTCCATTCTTTGTGTGTAAATGGCAGCTTGAGCTATGGAGCTCTGTACACAGGTACAGATTCAGGCTGCTAAGCAGTATCTGGGAGACATGGGAAAAGGAGAATAAAGTTAAATATGAATTATAGGGTGGGTGCATGTGTGCTACATTGCTAGTTTTCAGGTCATCGCTAACATGGAACAGAAGGGGGAGTGAGCTACATCCTACCTCCATAGTTTAAAGTACCTTGTGTTTCTCTTTGCTCCCAGTGGCCAATCATCGCAAGAGAAGGCAAGGTGAGAATGTTCGACTGGAGATAGCTGAACGGTATCTTTATCGTAGCTTTAATTTTTCTTTTTACCCCAACCTACTGGGTTTCCCATAATAAATACTCACATACCCAGTGAACCCAGCTTTCATCTTTTGTGATATCCTGCTTTGCGTTGCATGCCAGGCCCCGCATCACCATCTACTCCTCTGACATCATTGGAAGCCAGCTGTCTCTTCCAGGTTCTTGCGGTTGGCCCCCTCATGACGTTCTGCTGAGTCCTTCCTCCTCCAGCACTCAGCTGATGCCTCCTGAGATATCTCATGTAGATATCCCAGAAGGCTGCAAGAGCCTATTCTCGCCTAGGTGAAAATGGGGGCAAGATCCCAGGTGAACCTAAATATGAACATAAATGTACATTTTAAAAAGTGTCACTTTTTAAGAGTAACCTCCCTGGCGGTATTCCTGAGTGTAGCTCGGGGTAAAGTTTCAGTACCACAAGCGGTAACCCCGAGCTACACTCGGGCTTACCATGCAGCGTTGCTCCAGAATCTGTTCTACTCTTACCTTGTCCTGCGCTCCCGCGATGTCCCTCCTGCAGTGTCCCCTGTAATGTCCTCCGGCCGATGCCGGCATCTGTCTTCTGGATCCTGTCCCCTGCGAGACGTATAGGGACGGAATCGGTGGGAAATTTGAAAATGACAAAAAGTGCCATTCACTAAATTCACTAAAATAACATAGTAAAACATTCCTGTATCAAACCATTTCACATACATTTTGTCCCGAGTGCTTTGTCCGGCGCCCTGCCTACATTTTGACTGTTCTTTCTGCCTGGAAACTGAGAAACGTCCATGGCGTCCAAAAAGCGTTCCTTTAGGTCAAAATTGGTTTTAGACCGGCTAGAGAACAGCGATAGTAAATCAGAACCACTTGCAGAATTGAGTGATAATGATTCGTGGGGGAAATTCCTCATCAGACACTGAAAACGATTCTGTGACTTTGCTCAGTGATGTGCGAACTTGGCGCTATATTTCAAAATTCAGTGTTTTTGGTTTGCTTATATTATTGAATTAAATTTATTATTATTATATTATTATTTTTTATGATTATTTATTAAATTATAATTTATGATTTCGTGTTTCAAATTTTATCATACCCGGGATGTTTACTAGACCCTTGTTCGGGCAGATTTCAGTGAGTTAATCCTAAAAATTACAGGCCTACAATAAAAAAAAAACATATTTCCATGCAAAAAATGTACCGCTTTGAGCACAGAAATATGGACATAATCAGACCGCTAGGGAGGTTAAGAAGGGGCATAGAATACAATGGGCCAAAGCGGTAATTTGGAGTGAAGGTTCACTTTAAGTGAACCTGCACTACATGGTCAGAGCACAGATTCTCTTTAGTATACAAAAAATAGTGCAGCGCTGTGTATAGAAAAGTAATTATATAAATACAAAAATGTTATGACTAAAACATGAGTACAGACAATGGTATATTACCACATGTGAGTGGTTAAAGTCACTGAATTTCAGGTTGTAAACTCTGAGTCCTATCAGATCAAAATTCAAGGACTGTAGTTCCTAGTATATGATGGTATGAAAAAATTGTAGAAAAAAAAGAATGAATTGCGCACTCACCAGAAGTGCGTTATCAAAACGCATTTGAGATCATAATCATCTTATCAGGTCAGTCAGGATAATCACTTCCAGGCATAGTCAGGTTCCCACGCTTGTGTCTTTGAGGATCCCTCCAATGGTATCACGATCTCAGGACACCTTTAAACTGGTCTCTGTGAGTGATGAGACTCGCAGGCAACCAAAGAATAATGCCACATAGTGTCATACTGCATTTAATGGGGTAATTGTATTCCAACAAAGATAAAAATCATACAAGGAAAGGATAAACCAAGAAACTGACCATGTGTATAAAGATGGCCACCAACGGCAGTGGGGACGTCAGGATGCTGTAGCCCCTTACCCTTTTCCTATTGCTTAATTACAGATTCTCTTTAACCACTTGCCGTCCGCCTGCTGTTTTTAAACGGCAGGGCGGTGGCACTCCAGGGGCGGGTTGCGTTCATAAACGGCACCCGCTATTTCTAGTTGTGCACGCTCCCTGGGAGTGGGCAGCACCGCGATCCGGTGCCCGCTGTGTCTTCCGGACACAGTGAAACACCGATCGTCGGACGGGACCTCTGTATGAGGTCCCGATCATGTGATCACTGATTGGCCATCAGTGATCACATGCAAAGTAGTAAGCAAGATGTCAATTGGGACATCATTGCTTACTATGTGTGAAATCTGTGAATGATCACAGAGGTCACATGGTACAAGGCTATTCACAACAGCCTTGTACCATGTGACAAGCTCTGACCAATCACAGCTCACACAGTATTTCTCAATGGCTGCAAGAATGTAGACAAAGAGAAAGAGAAATGATTGCTTTTACATCCTATATGGGTGTAAAAGCAATCACTGTAAAAAAAAAAAATCTTCATCACCCCCCACAAGTAGTACAGTGTCACCATGGTGACACTGTACTGCTAGGGTGACGGTATGTAAAAAAAATAAAAAAAACCATAAATAATAATATAAAAAAATAAAATAAAAATGTAAAAAAAAATTTTAAAAATTATAATTTTTGGTTATAACTAATTTGGCGTATTTTTTTTTTTACTAAAAAGATAACGGAATAAATTTTGGCCAAGATTTATGATGAAATATTATTTATTTGCAAAATTTTATAAGAAAAACACTTTTTTCAAAATTTTTGGACTTTTTCATTTATATAGCAAAAAAAATAAAAATCCCAGCGGTGAATAAATACCACCAAAATAAAGCTTTATCAGTCTCAAAAAAATGGTAAAAAATTCATATGGGTACAGTGTTGCATGACCGCGCAATTGTCATTCAAAATGTGATAGCGCTGAAAGCTGAAAATTGCCGTGGACAGGAAGAGGGTGAAAGTGTCCGGACTGGAAGGGGGGAAAGTGTCCAGACTGGAAGGGGGGGAAAGTGTCTGGACTGGAAGGGGGGGAAAGTGTCCGGACTGGAAGGGGTGAAAGCGTCCGGACTGGAAGGGGGGGAAAGCGTCCGGACTGGAAGGGGGTGAAAGTGTCCGGACTGGAAGGGGTGAAAGTGTCCGGACTGGAAGGGGGGAAAGTGTCCGAACTGGAAGGGGGTGAAAGTGTGTGGACTGGAAGGGGGGAAAGTGTCCGGACTGGAAGGGGGTAAAACTGTCCGGACTGGAAGGGGGGGAAAGTGTCCGGACTGGAAGTGGTTAAGGTGCTATGAATTTGTGCAAAACAACTGTCTTTTATCAAGATGCAAACATCATAAATTATAAATCTTTCTCTATTAACACAGAAGAACAATGCAACAGATTACAGATAACGGAACAAAGTTTGGCCAAGATTTATGATGAAATATTATTTATTTGCAAAATTTTATAAGAAAAACACTTTTTTCAACATTTTTTGACTTTTTCAATTATGTAGCAAAAAAAATTAAAATCCCTGCGGTGAATAAATACCACCAAAATAAAGCTTTTGAGTCTCAAAAAAATGGTAAAAAATTCATATGGGTACAGTGTTGCATGACCGTGAAATTGTCATTCAAAATGTGATAGCGCTGAAAGCTGAAAATTGCCCTGGTCAGGAAGGGGGTGAAAGTGTCCGGACTGGAAGGGGGTGAAAGTGTCCGGACTGGAAGGGGGTGAAAGTGTCCGGACTGGAAGGGGGTGAAAGTGTCCGGACTGGAAGGGGGGGAAAGTGTCCGGACTGGAAGGGGGGGAAAGTGTCCGGACTGGAAGGGGGGAAAGTGTCCGGAATGGAAGGGGGGGAAAGTGTCCGGACTGGAAGGGGGTAAAAGTGTCCGGACTGGAAGGGGGGGGGAAGTGTCCGGACTGGAAGGGGGTAAAAGTGTCCGGACTTGAAGGAGGTAAAAGTGTCCAGACTGGAAGGGGGGGAAAGTGTCCGGACTGGAAGGGGGTAAAATGTCCGGACTGGAAGGGGGTAAAAGTGTCCGGACTGGAAGGGGGGGAAAGTGTCCGAACTGGAAGGGGGTAAAAGTGTCCAGACTGGAAGGGGGTAAAAGTGTCCGGACTGGAAGGGGGGGAAAGTGTCCGGACTGGAAGGGGGGGAAAGTGTCCGGACTGGAAGGGGGTAAAAGTGTCCGGACTGGAAAGGGGTAAAAGTGTCTGGACTGGAAGGGGGTGAAAGCGTCCGGACTGGAAGGGGGGGAAAGCGTCCAGACTGGAAGGGGGGAAAGTGTCCGGACTGGAAGGGGGGAAAGTGTCCGGACTGGAAGGGGGTGAAAGTGTCCGGACTGGAAGGGGGGGAAAGTGTCCGGACTGGAAGGGGGTGAAAGTGTCCGGACTGGAAGGGGGTAAAAGTGTCCGGACTGGAAGAGGGTAAAAGTGTCCGGACTGGAAGGGGGGGAAAGTGTCCGGACTGGAAGGGGGGGAAAGTGTCCGGACTGGAAGGAGGGGAAAGTGTCTGGACTGGAAGGGGGGGAAAGTGTCTGGACTGGAAGGGGGGAAAGTGTCCCGACTGGAAGGGGGGGAAAGTGTCCGGACTGGAAGGGGGGGGAAAGTGTCCAGACTGGAAGGGGGGGAAAGTGTCCGGACTGGAAGGGAGGAAAGTGTCCAGACTGGAAGGGTGTAAAAGTGTCCGGACTGGAAGTGGTTAAGCTGCTATGAATTTGTGCATAACAACTGTCTTTTATCAAGATGCAAACATCATAAATGATAAATCTTTCTCCATTAACGCAGAAGAACAATGTAACAGATTACAGACATCCAGCTGCCATCATTATCTGTATCTGAGCTCGCCACATGCCGATTAAGTGCCTGTCCAGTTGTTAAGCAACAATTGATTGCACGTAAGAGAAGTCAGAATTTGCGTCCTCCCCACATCCTGCAGACGACGCCAGTAGCTCTCCTCTGAGCTGATGTCAAATGTTAATTGAAAATGTCTTTATTATATATCTGTTTATTGTTTTTTTCCCCAAGAGGGGGCATTCTTGCAGTCGCTGGCATAAAGCTAATTACAGACTGCCTACCTATTTCTGGTATTGTTGGGCCTAATCTAGCCCTACAGAAAGCTTTAAGTATTCTGTGTGCTGCACATATTCCGTATTCTGTGTAGTCATTTGGGGAAGTCTTAAGGTTACATGAATTTCAATGCAGCCCTGCGTATAAACAACACTCATTAAATGTCGAACCGCATCTACCTCCAGCGTGAAAGTGATTTTAAGCTCCCTTTCATATGTACCAAAGAATTTCTGGAGAAGAAAGGAGGTTCTATGGGCTGTAGAAAAACCTGTCATTGCCTGCAGCTACAGAAACAAAGAAAGCAACTGGGTATATAAAAAATAGATGAAAGTTACGATAAGAAAGGCAATCGACTGTATAAAACTACATTTCAAAATATATAAACAACTTGAGATCAGTACAGAACTGACTTGATATTCCATAGTTATGATGAAAAAAAGAAAAAAAAACAATTGTCCATCAAGATCATCCATTGATAATAAACAAAATCCATGAAAAAAATCCTCGGGACCTAAAATATCAGGTTAATCAATAGGAAGGGGAAAAGCCCCGTGGAGCAAGGTCTTGTTTGCTTTACTATGATAAAAAATACCTTCCTTATGCCTTTTTAATCTGATGTGTGTGTGATAGTACCAGGGGCGGACTGACAACTCATGGGGCCCCCGGGAAAAGGGAATCATGGGGCCCCTGTGTCCTTGCCCACACTCAAAAAAACCTATAAAAAGGTACCAGAGGCATTTCATGGGGCCCCCTACTGACCCCGGGCCCTCGGGCAGTGCCCGAGTTTCCAAATGGTCGGTCCGCCCCTGGGTAGTACTGATAGTGTGATAGATGTGGGAATTAGTTCTGATGGATATACAGTGGTATGCATTTTACTTTAGGGAAAACATACAGTGTTTCGGGCACACATACACCTACCTCCTGGAGAGTGTTCTTGATCTGGCCAACTGTTGTGAAGGGCGTTTTCTTCACCAGGGAAAGAATTCTTCGGACATCCACCACAGTTGTTTTCCGTGGTCTTCCGGGTCTTTTGGTGTTGCTGAGCTCACCGGTGCGTTCCTTCTTTTTAAGAATGTTCCAAGCAGTTGTTTTGGCCACGCCTAATGTTTTTGCTATCTCTCTGATGGGTTTGTTTTGTTTTTTCAGCCTAATGATGGCTTGCTTCACTGATAGTGACAGCTCTTTGGATCTCATCTTGAGAGTTGACAGCAACAGATTCCAAATGCAAATAACACACTTGAAATGAACTCTGGACCTTTTATCTGCTCATTGTAGTTGGGATAATGAGGGAATAACACACACCTGGCCATGGAACAGATGAGAAGCCAATTGTCCCATTACTTTTGGTCCCTTCACAAGTGGGAGGCACATATGCAAACTGTTGTAATTCCTACACCGTTCACCTGATTTGGATGTAAATACCCTTAAATTAAAGCTGACAGTCTGCAGTTAAAGCACATCTTGTTTGTTTCATTTCAAATCCATTGTGGTGGTGTATAGGGCCAAAAATGTTAGAATTGTGTCGATGTCCCAATATTTATGGACCTGACTGTAGTATATGTTGACTAGCCCTAGGCCGCCATCTCTGCGATCACGATAAATCACTCAATAAACAACTCTTGGATGTGTATTGAGGAGCGTCTCGTACAAAGAATCATACGTTGTATCATTTAAAAAGTCTTTTTGAAATATTTATTCCTTAAGAGCATCTGTAACAGTCAATGCATTTAGGAGAAAAAGACATTCCTTTCTTTAAGGATTAAGCAATGAGTGTTAATAGAATCACCATGAAATGCACTAGAGGACCTAAATGAAGGCTTGATAGAGTCTAGCTTCTAATGGCAGTAAGAATTGCTGTTCTTAGTGCCGTTGGAGATGCTAGTCTCTTTCAAGCCTTAATTTGAATTGGCTGGGTTGGCCTTTCTTAGTGCCATTAGGAAATGTTGGTCTCTATCAAGCCTTTACTTAGTTGACTTGAGTTGGCAGTTCTTAGTGCCATTAGGAGTTGCTGTGACATACCTTGGTTGGAGGTCGAGCTGATAAAAGTTCTTCCCTTGTGAATTTGGTCCAAGCACCCTTGAATGAGGGTGGCAGAGGTTTCAAGGCTCAATGTAGCATGGGTGCTGGTAGCTGAGAAGCAGGTGAGACCTCCCAGGAAAGGATCATGGTTGACAGACTGCAGGGTGGCATCCGAGAGAGGTATCTTGGAAACTCGGTGTGTAGACTTGAGCAGAAGCACAGTCAAAAGCAGCTGCAGGTAATTGCCAGGGTTAGAGACATGGGTAAGGCAAGCCAGCGCCATACACGGTTAGACAGGAGGAAGCGTAGTTAAGTAGCAGGCCAAGGTCAGTACCAAGGAAGCAGGAAGAGCTTAGTTAAAGGCAAGCCAAGGTCGGAATTCAGGATTCACAGAGCAGGGTCAGGAACTAGTTGGGTCAATAACAGCAGATCAGTAAGCAGGAACGGGAACACAGGCACACGGGTCATAGGGAAGCTGAAGAACATCTAGCAACTACCACAGATCAGGGACTCCCTTAAATAGACTGCACGGCACCATTCCCAGGATTGGGCATGTACGACAATGAGTGCTGGCGCACACAGATGCACCTATGTGTCAGTGTTAATGGCCAGAGCTTGTCTGTGTGCTGGCATATTCACATGAGCATTAGCTGCATGAGTCTGAGCATTAGCTTCCTGACAGTTGCTAGTCTCCATCAAGCATTAATTTATATTGGTTGGGTTAACCGTTCGTAATGCTGTTAGCAGATGATAGTCTCTATCAAACCTTAATTTAGATTAGTTGGATTGGCCAAATTTAGTGCTGATAGGAGATGCTAGTCTCTATGAAATCTTAATTTAGCTTGGTTGGGTTGGCCATTCTTAGTGCTGATAGGAGATGCTAGTCTCTATGAAATCTTAATTTAGGTTGGTTGGGTTGGCCATTCTTAGTGCCATTAGAAGACGTTAGTCTCTATCAAGCCGTAATTCAGATTGGTTGGGTTGGCCATTCTTAGTGCCATTAGAAGACGTTAGTCTCTATCAAGCCGTAATTCAGATTGGTTGGGTTGGCCATTCTTAGTGCCATTAGGAAATGTTGGTCTCTATCAAGCCGTAATTCATATTGGTTGGGTTGGCCATTCTTAGTACCATTAGAAGACGTTAGTCTCTATCAAGCCGTAATTCAGATTGGTTGGGTTGGCCATTCTTAGTGCCATTAGAAGACGTTAGTCTCTATCAAGCCGTAATTCAGATTGGTTGGGTTGGCCATTCTTAGTGCCATTAGGAAATGTTGGTCTCTGTCAAGCCGTAAATCAGATTGGTTGGGTTGGCCATTCTTAGTGCCAGTGAGGGATGTTAGTTTCTATCAAATCTTAAATTACTTTGGTTGCATTGACCGTTCTTGGTGCTGTTAAAAAATGCTAGTCTCTATCAAGCCTTAATTTAGATTGATTGAGTTGACCGTTCTTAGTGCTGTTAGGATTTATTAATCTCTACCAAGCCCTAATTTAGGTTGTGAAAATTATGTAACTGCGCTGAGTGCCAAAAAAACCCAAACAAATTGTGAACCATGATGCAGTGAAACAATAGCTGCACTCAAAAAATACCAATACAAATACTCGATAAGTGATATCCAGTTGTTGTTGATAAAGAATATACTAATAGTGAATCACTTATAGTTTAACCCCTCGCCCTCCTGAGGCCTGGCCATTTTTTGCGTTACGGCGCTGCATTACTTTAACTGACAATTGCACGGTCATGCAACACTGCAACACTGCACCCAAATTAAATTTGCATATTTTTTCCCACGAATTGAGCTTTCTTTTGGTGGCATTTGACCGCCTTGTGTTTTATTTTTTGTGCTATAAAAAAAAGGACCAACAATTTTGACAAAAAAAATATATTTTTATTTTATTTATTTCAGGTACTTATATTAATTATTTATTTCAGGTGCTTATAATAAATTATATTATTTTGACCTTTTGCTATTAAACATGTCCAGTAAATAAATTTAAAAATCAAATGGGCCCCCCGGGCAATAGGGGATCATGGGGCCGCTGTGTCCTTGCCCAAACTCAAAAAAGCCTATGAAAAAGGTACCAGGGGCATCTCATGGGGCCCCCTACTGACCCTGGGCCCTCGGGCAGTGCCTGAGTTTCCAAATGGTCAGTCCGCCCCTGGTACCAGCCCCTCCCAGCAGCTATGATCTACCTGCATTGCATAGAGAAGCACAGAGACCCAATTTTGATGTCTCTGGGTCTAAAATAAGGTATGTAATGAAAATGGAACAGTTGTTGTTAAAAAATATTATTAGTATGTTTATGTGGGTGGAATACAGAAACCAGGGAAGGCAAAGGCCTGAACCATTACAGGCAGGGATGTAGTCTTTTAAAACATCAGCCACTGCAGCCTCCATACTTTCTCACCTTAAGTTTCCTTTGAGATGCTTATCACTACGTGAGCTTGAAGCTCTCTGTAAATTGCTCAACAACAAATAAACTCCATCGACTATAAAATGCTAGGGTGCCCTTTGTATGTTTCATCATTACAAGCCCAGGCAGATACCAGACCCACCGCAAAGGTGGATCATTGCTACAGCTTGCAGTCACTTAAAAGGCTGCTCTATTTTCATCACCCTGTCGGCTACTTTTAATTCATCGCCAGTGCACCAGATGCAATTAGGTTTTTATACTTCAGAGAAAATCCCATGTCAGGCTGCCCTGACCATAGCATTGCATGTTATTGAAAATCCTATTCCTGAGACCAGTTTCTCTCTCTCTTGGCCTCTGTTCCCTCTGCGGTATGCTTGTACAGTCACCACGCAAACGTTCCAAGCTGTTTTTCATATCCTCGTAAAAGAACATGCCTTCTGATCTTTGTTCTTTAATTCTGTTTGATGTTAGCACTCAGCATGATAAGATTATTTTAAATTTACTGTGCTGATAATGCTGAGCACAATTTCTCAACCCTTTCCTCACGTACACCCAATCTTCTTATATACTGCGCTAGATGTGAGCTTAGTTGTTGGATGGTTACCAATCAGATATTTAAGGAGTTTTATCAATTAAAAAAAAAAGGGAGTAAGAAAGTGGGGTGTTGTGCACAGCAACCAATCTATTACATACCTTCCTTTTCTAACTTCCTTATGTAACTGAAAGAAACAAGATAGGAATACCCGTCTGTGTAGTGACACAAAATCCAGACTCACCTATGGGAGAAATCTTGTGGACATGCGACTTTCTGGGCGGAGGCACGATGTATTTGGTTGTACTTCTCCTTTAACTTACATAGGTCAATCAAATTTTACATGTTGATAGAGCAACTCTTCTATGGCAGTGTTCTCCAAACTACGGTCTGCAAGCCAGATGTGGCCCTTTGCTTGCCCTTTATCTGGCCCTTGGGTCTCTATGCCTTCCACTGATACAAGGCTCTTTTCTTCCCACTGATACCAAAAATAGAGCACTATTCCTGTCACTGAGACCCACGATGAGGCATTGTTCCTTTCACTGGCACCAACAATGGGGCACTATTCCTTCCATTGATACCAACGATGGGGCACCATTCCTTCCATTGATACCAACGATGGGGCACCATTCCTTCCATTGATACCAATGATGGGGCACCATTCCTTCCACTGATACCAACGATTGGGCACCATTCCTTCCATTGATACCAACGCTGGGGCACTATTCTCAACCCTTTCCTCACGTACACCCAATCTTTTTATGCACTGCGCTAGATGTGAGCTTAGTTGTTGGATGGTTACCAATCAGATATTTAAGGAGTTTTACCAATTAAAAAAAAAGGAAGTAAGAAAGTGGGGTGGTGTGCACAGCAACCAATCTATTACATACCTTCCTTTTCTAATTTCCTTGTGCAACTGAAAGAAATGAGATAGGAATTCCCATCTGTGTAGTGACACAAAATCCAGAGTCACCTATGGGAGATATCTCGTGGACATGCGACTTTCTGGGCGGAGGCACGATGTATGAGGGTATTTGGTTGTACTTCTCCTTTAACTTACATAGGTCGATCAAATTTTACATGTTGATAGAGAAACTCTTCTATGTCAGTGGTCTCCAAACTGCGGCCCACAAGCCAGATGTGGCCCTTTACTTGCCTTTGTCTGGCACCTTGGGTCTTTATGCCTTCCACTGATACAAGGCTCTTTTCTTCCCACTGATACCAAAGATAGATCACTATTCCTGTCACAGAGACCCAAGATGAGGCACTGTTCCTTTCACTGGCACCAATGATGGGGCACTATTCCTTCCATTGATACCAATGATGGGGCACCATTCCTTCCACTGATACCAATGATGGGGCACCATTCCTTCCACTGATACCAACAATGGGGCACCATTCCTTCCACTGATACCAACGATGAGGCACCATTCCTTCCATTGATATCAATGATGGGGCATAATTCCTTCCATTGATACCAACGATGGGGCACCATTTCTTCCATTGATACCAACGATGGGGCACTATTCCTTCCATTGATACCAATGGTGGGGCACCATTCCTTCCACTGATACCAACGATGAGGCACCATTCCTTTCATTGGCACCAACGATGAGACATCATTCCTTCCATTGACACTAATGATGGGGCACTATTCCTTCCACTGATACCAACAATTGGCAATAGCCCCTAAAAAATCAATGGGGCACTATTCCTCCTCCTGCTGATTGCAGGTGCTATGTAATTTTATCACTCCCACTAACAACTAAGCATGAGGCATTGTTTACTCCAGGGCATTTTCTACTCCTGTTTGTACTCCCCCTAAAGTCTAAAGGACACTATTCTGGCCCCTAGTTTAGGAAGTTTGGAGGCTCGTGTTCTATAATAACTCTTCGTCTTATTCAGGTAAATAATGGATTCCAAACAGAAGCAACATGACGTCACTGAGTTCCACTCGCTAATGATTCATGTCAGTGCTCATAGTTGGTCTCCCACTGGGGGGATGTTTATCATCAATGCTGGTCTCCCCTTCTTTAAACTTCTTCATCCATCTGTGTACATTTCTCTTGTCAATGTTGTCATCTCCATAAACATTCTGTAGCCTTCAGTGGATGTTGGACAGCCTGCACCCCTCCTTCATCAAGGACTCAATGATAACATGTTGCTTCTGCATAGAATCCATTAGTTACCGGCAATGAAAAAAAAGATTTACTACAGAGGAAGAGTTGCTCCACCAACATGTGAAATTTGAATGATCTACATGTAAGTAAATAAATAAATGATGGCCACTTGTGCATTCCTTTCAGTACAGGCCTTGCATATCTAAAAAAAAAGATTTTACGAATGCCATGGACACCTACAGCAGACATCTTACACATCTGGAAATCCATTGTTCTGGGTGGACTTACGGCGTATAGAACAAAAAATGATGCATTTCATGATTACATGGACCCTGCTCTCTTTTTATTGCACCATCAAAATATACCAAAGACAACCTACAAGCCCTCAGTCCTCCCAAATTTGACCAATACAGCTAGGAGTTGTACCCCAGATTTGTGGAAACAACATCAGCACCAAAAGGTGAATGGAGGATTTAAAGTAGAACTAAGTCTAACTTTTAAAAAACTGTGAGCAGGCAGATTTTTATTGCAAAAGAGACAGGCTATGTCTCTTCTGTAATAATACACACTTACCTGCCTGCTCGCAGTCCTCTATTGAATGTACACTGAGCTGCTCATGCGCAGGATGACGCCATTCCCCACTGGTCAATCAAGAGACCGAAAACCTGGAAGTAGCCTAGGGAGAAGATGACATCAGCTGGCGAGGGAACCTGGGGAGAAAATGACAGTGGCCTGCAACACCATTCCCCACTGAAAGCGACGCCATTCCTCATTGACAGCGACGCCATTCCCCACTGGTCAATCAAGAGGCCGAAAACCTGGCAGTAGCCTAGGGAGAAGATGACATCACCTGGCGAGGGAGCCTGGGGAGAAAATGACATCAGCAGGCGAGGGAGCCTGGGGAAAAAATGACAGTGGCCTGCAACGCCATTCCCCACTGACAGCGATGCCATTCCTCACTGACAGCGACGCCATTCCACCCTGGTCAATCAAGAGGCCGAAAACGTGGCAGTAGCCTAGGGAGAAGATGACATCAGCTGGCGAGGGAGCCTGGTGAGAAGATAACATCAGCTGGCGAGGGAGCCTGGGGAGAAGATGACATCAGCTGGCGAGGGAGCCTGGGGAGAAAATGACAGTGGCCTGCAACACCATTCCCCACTGAAAGCGACGCCATTCCTCATTGACAGCGACGCCATTCCCCACTGGTCAATCAAGAGGCCGAAAACCTGGCAGTAGCCTAGGGAGAAGATGACATCAGCTGGCGAGGGAGCCTGGGGAGAAAATGACATCAGCAGGCAAGGGAGCCTGGGGAAAAAATGACAGTGGCCTGCAACGCCATTTCCCACTGACAGCGATGCCATTCCTCACTGACAGAGACGCCATTCCACCCTGGTCAATCAAGAGGCCGAAAACGTGGCAGTAGCCTAGGGAGCAGAATGACATCAGCTGGCGAGGGAGCCTGGTGAGAAGATGACATCAGCTGGCGAGGGAGCCTGGGGAGAAGATGACATCAGCTGGCGAGGGAGCCTGGGGAGAAGATGACATCAGTTGGCGAGGGAGCCTGGGGAGAAGATGACATCAGCTGGCGAGGGAGCCTGGGGAGAAGATGACATCAGCTGGCGAGGGAGCCTGGGGAGAAGATGACATCAGCTGGCGAGGGAGCCTGGGGAGAAGATGACATCAGCTGGTGAGGGAGCCTGGGGAGAAGATGACATCAGCAGGCAAGGGAGCCTGGGGAAAAAATGACAGTGGCCTGCAACGCCATTCCCCACTGACAGCGATGCCATTCCTCACTGACAGAGACGCCATTCCACCCTGGTCAATCAAGAGGCCGAAAACGTGGCAGTAGCCTAGGGAGCAGAATGACATCAGCTGGCGAGGGAGTCTGGTGAGAAGATGACATCAGCTGGCGAGGGAGCCTGGGGAGAAGATGACATCAGCTGGCGAGGGAGCCTGGGGAGAAGATGACATCAGTTGGCGAGGGAGCCTGGGGAGAAGATGACATCAGCTGGCGACGGAGCCTGGGGAGAAGATGACATCAGCTGGCGAGGGAGCCTGGGGAGAAGATGACATCAGCTGGCGAGGGAGCCTGGGGAGAAGATGACATCAGCTGGTGAGGGAGCCTGGGGAGAAGATGACATCAGCTGGCAAGGGAGCCTGGGGAGAAGATGACATCAGCTGGCGAGGGAGCCTGGGGAGAAGATGACATCAGTTGGCGAGGGAGCCTGGGGAGAAGATGACATCAGCTGGCGAGGGAGCCTGGGGAGAAGATGACATCAGCTGGCGAGGGAGCCTGGGGAGAAGATGACATCAGCTGGCGAGGGAGCCTGGGGAGAAGATGACATCAGCTGGCAAGGGAGCCTGGGGAGAAGATGACATCACCTGGCAAGGGAGCCTGGGGAGAAGATGATATCAGCTGGCGAGGGAGCCTGGGCAGAAGATGATATCAGCTGGCGAGGGAGCCTGGGGAGAAGATGACAGCGGCTTGCAACGCCATTCCTCACTAACAGTGACGCCATTCCCCCCTGACAGCCACGCCATTCCTCACTGACAGCAATGCCATTCCTCACTGACAGCGACGCCATTCCCCACTGGCTAATCCAGAGGACAAAGACCTGGCAGTAGCCTGGGGAGAAGATGACTGTGGCTGGTGAGGGATGTAAAGTCACATTGCTGGAAGTTCTGCTTCAAAGGAGGTCTATGGTCACAGCATACACTTTCATTTTACATCATCAGCATTATAATAATGCAAACAATCGTTAATTTTTTCAATCCAATACAAGCTTTCTGTAAGAATCTCCTTTGATATAGTGGGTTCTGCCTGTCCACTGGCCATCTCTTTCCACAACTTCCTAAATTCTCTATATGCTATGCAGCTTCTCTGCCGTTTACTTTCAATTTCCAAGGACTACATATCCCATGGCACCTTGCTGCCTTCGAGCAGTGATTCCTATTTTGTCCCCACCTCCTGAAACTCCTCCTCTCAGCACCCCTGTTGTTCATATGGCAGACTCTGAAATGTGTGGCGCAGCCATTCCTACTCACAAAGCATGCTGACTATGGGGTTGATTTACTAAAACTGGAGTGTAAAAATCTGGTGCAGCTGTGCATGGTAGCCAATCAGATA
This sequence comes from Staurois parvus, assembly GCF_062004578.1. NCBI lineage: Eukaryota > Metazoa > Chordata > Amphibia > Anura > Ranidae > Staurois > Staurois parvus. Next base: position 62,346 of record NW_028318740.1, on the reverse strand, counting down.
CTGACTTCAGCTTGTTCAGTTAAAGTGGATGTAAACCGCTGGTATGAAATATGAGCAAAGCATACCCCTCTATAGTGTGTACTAACTTCTGCTGCTTTGTTCTTCTGCTATTAGCATGAGTCACTTCTGACAAGTTTTCCTGACAACAAGAGATAAAAAGGTGACAGGGAAGGGAGCTCTGACACACCGCCTGTAATTGACAGCCTCAGCTCTGTTCCTGTGGGCTTTGTGAAGGGGGTGTGTCCCTTTCCTCCAACCAGCTCTCATTGAGATCTGCAGAGTGTAGCTTCATCTCCCCCCCACTCTCTTTTTTGAAAGTTCACTTTGAGAAGCTGTAGTGGTTAGATGACTGCGAATAAACAGGTACAACTTATATGGGAGGATTTGTTTCATCTCTGTGGATCACCTGAGGCCAGTCACTTCACTGGGTATATGTAAGGGTTTACAACCACTTTAAAGAGGAGTTCCAGGCCCCCCCCCAAAAAAAAAAATTAAAAGTCAGCAGCTGCAAATACTAATACATATGACACTTACCTGTCAAGGGGTCCAACGCCGTCGTCACCCGGGCTAGTTCTTCACTGGGCTCCGGGTTCCTGGCATCGGCACTGCATGCAAGGAAAAACGGAAGTGAAGACTTGAGGCCTCACAGCCAGTTTCCTACTGCACACTGCACCTTGTGATTGGTCCTGTAGTCTTCTGGGACCTGTGAAGTGTCCCAGAAGACTGCGGGGGAAAGGAAGGGGCCCGAACTTCGCCGCAGCTGTCAAAACCAGGTACCAGCTCCGCCTTCCTTGCCAAAAAGTATCAAATGTGGCAGTGGAAGGGGGGGGTGAGGGTACAACAAGCGGAGCTTCCCCTTTTGGGTGGAACTCCACTTTAAGCTTTGATGAAAAAAAACTGAAAGCTGATTGGTTTCTATGCAGAGCTGCACCAGATTTCCACTCTCCAGTTTTAGTAAATCCTCCCCTATGTGCCACAGAAAAAGGAAGAACATGTGTGAGGATCTTCACAAAGTAATTTACAAATGTCAGGATCATTCACAATCCTAGGAGTACTCGAGAAATAATTGAAATACAATATGGAAATTAATATATGATTTTATATTTTTACCATAGATACTGTTTATTGACCTCCTTGGACAAAAGTGCTCATAATATATTCTGGTGGATGAGGTTCTACTGGCATGGGTTTACTTCTACTTCTGAATATAAAGCGATCCTAGCTTTAGGTATTACCAGGGGCGGACTGTCAACTCATGGGGCCCCCGGGCAATAGGGGATCATGGGGCCCCTGTTTCCTTGCCCACACTCAAAAAAAGCCTATGAAAAAGGTACCAGGGGTATTTCATGGGGCCCCCTACTGATCCCAGGCCCTCGGGCAGTGCCCGAGTTCTCAAATGGTCAGTTTGCCCCTGGTTATTACACAACCCCCTTAAAAATCCTCCAGTAGTTAAATAAAATATAGAATTGTTCGGTGGATTAGGATGGAAGAGATGGGGTCTTACCCCTTCTCCCCCTACTTTCTCCCATCCCTCTCTTTTTCAATTTCTTTGATTTCATGTCTGTACCGCCTACCTCCTTCCTCCATTCAGTGCCCAGTCCTGACCTGGCCCCTCAATCCCTTAAATGCAGTAATTACACGGTTGTGTCACTTCCGGTCCCGTTGTGGCGTTATAATATCCCGTTCTTTATAGAATAATCATTCCACACCACCATTAGGCAAAACTTGAAATATTATTATTGCCCATTAATTTGGATGCATGAGATTTGCTTCTATTCTTTTCCAATGCTGTCTGTATGTCTCTGTGTAAAAGTCCGTTAACGTATGCATCGCGCATGCGCGAGTTGGGCAAGATGGCGCCTTACCGCTCAACCACGCGTGGAGCCCTATGGAAATATGATGGTCACAGCTGGCATGCTCCCTTTGAAAATGTGCACGAACACGAAACACGTTAGGGAGGAGCCCAGCTGGTGACGTCACGCTGTACAGGCCACGAGGAAGGCCGGCGGCCATCTTTAGTACTGATAGCCAGATGTGAGTGCAATTCTGTTTCACATTATTTGCAATATCTAATAAAAAATACTGCAGGATCAAATATTTCTTTCTGGCTTGTAATTTAACGAGCCCCTAAGGTAGAGTCCTGCTATTACACCTGCCACATGCACATGACTGGTCTCTAATATCGGACGTGATGCCCCTGGAACCTGAGAGTGAGGTCTGCTGATCACCTGACGTACTGACGTGTGCCAGATGATCCTCAGTACACCCATTCGGATCCAGATGACCATGAGTGGATTGATATACACAAATGCGCTACTTTATTGCCCTTCTGGTTAGTGCAATATT